>NC_038254.2:25700871-25866398 GCF_000004515.6 Glycine max
CCTTGATGGTCCGAACTTAGCCAATCATGAAACACAGCTCCAAACTCGAAATTGGAGGACACATGAACAGCGCTAGGCAAATAACATTCATGGGGCTCCGAAAAAGTGTGAGAATGGAGGATTGCCTTGAGGGTCCTCACTTAGGCAATCATGAAACACAGCTCCAAACTCGAAAGTGGAGGACACATGAACATCCCTAGGCAATAACGTTCACGGGGCTCCGAAAAGGGTGAGAATGGAGGATTGCCTTGAGGGTCCTCACTTAGGCAATAATGAAACACAGCTCCAAACTCGAAAGTGGAGGACACATGAACAGCGCTAGGCAATAACATTCATGGGGCTCCGAAAAGGGTGAGAATGGAGGATTGCCTTGAGGGTCCTTACTTAGGCAATCATGAAACACAACTCCAAACTCGAAAGTGGAGGACACATGAACAGCCCTAGGCAATAACATTCATGGGGCTCCGAAAAGGGTGAGAATGGAGGATTGTCTTGAGGGTCCTCACTTAGGCAATCATGAAACACAACTCCAAACTCGAAAGTGGAGGACACATGAATAGCCCTAGGCAATAACGTTCATGGGGCTCCGAAAAGGGTGAGAATGGAGGATTGCCTTGAGGGTCCTCACTTAGGAAATCATGAAACACAGCTCCAAACTCGAAAGTGGAGGACACATGAACAGCCCTAGGCAATAACGTTCATGGGGCTCCGAAAAGGGTGAGAATGGAGGATTGCCTTAAGGGTCCTCACTTAGGCAATCATGAAACACAGCTCCAAACTCGAAAGTGGAGGACACATGAACAGCCCTAGGCAATAACATTCATGGGGCTCCGAAAAAGGGTGAGAATGGAGGATTGCCTTGAGGGTCCGCACTTAGGCAATCATGAAACACAGCTCCAAACTCGGAAATGGAGGACACATGAACGAAAACGCAATTCATGGAGCTCCAAAAAAGGGTGAGAATGGAGGATTGCCTTGAGGGTCCGCACTTAGGCAATCATGAAACACAGCTCCAAACTCGGAAATGGAGGACACATGAACGAAAACGCAATTCATGGAGCTCCAAAAAAGGGTGAGAATGGAGGATTGCCTTGAGGGTCCGCACTTAGGCAATCATGAAACACAGCTCCAAATTCGAAAGTGGAGGACCCATGAACAGCCCTAGGCAATAATATTCATGGTGCTCCGAAAAAGGGTGGTTGGCGGGACTGAACGGTCCACCGGGTTTTTCCACCTGAAAGGCAAACATGCTTTTTGTAAAGAAAAATAAATCATTCGCGAGAGCACCATATCTTAGAGAAACAATATACTTGTGCCACGGGTAATTTTCCTTGTAACCGAGAATGAAGGGCAGGATGTCAACTTTTAGCTTTCAAATGAACATGCAGGGGAAACATCGGGCTAAGATGAAAATAAATCACTCATAGTGCATAAAACTCACAAGGCAAGTGTTTTATCCTATTCCCAATCCATAACTGCACCATGACTTTATTTTGCACACGACTTCCTATCGAATCAAAGATCAAACGTACGATCACGGACCAATAGGATTTTCTCGAGGGTGGCTTTTTTGGAGAGGAAGCTGGGTGTTTCGGTCTTTTCCTCTTTGTTTATGTAGGGTGGGATATTGCCAGTCGAGAATGATTTCAAATGGCAATCTGGCTTGAAGAATTTTTGTCCTCTTTCTTTCATTAATCGAGAATTGCTTCTTTTCCCTTTTCACTTCCTTTCGATCCTTGATCGGGAACCCTTCTTTCCTTTCTTTTGTTCTTTTCTTTATTTTTATTTTTCTTTTTTCTTTCTTTCCATTTCTTCCTTCTCTTTCTCTTCACTTTTCCTTCCTCATCCCTTTCTTTGGGAAATCGGGTTTTAGCATTCTATTCGCTCTCCCTTGAGGAGATTTCCCTGTCCTTTGCTTCGGGGGAAAGGAGGAGGATTCTTTTGATAGGCCAAGGTTCAAAAAAGTTCAAGGTTGTGTTTCAACGGGGTCTTTTATCGTGGGAACCCAATCTCGATATCTGGGGCAAAACAAATTTGGGTGTCAAGGTGTCGGTCTCGGGCCGAACTTCCACATTATTCCATAAGGCACGCGTGACAATGATGATTTGAAAACAACGTGCAAAATTAGTCATGGCTACAGCCAGGTGGGCACTCAAGCATCCCTTTTATGGCATTGTGATACTACGGTTGGGAATTTACACAGACAGACCCAACGTTTCCAAGTTATGTTCTTTCATCAGTTCAATGAATTCATCCACCCTTATCTCGGTTCATTCCGGAAAATAAACTCTTAGCATCAGTCCCTTGTTTCCAGAAGATACGTTTGCTCTTTACGAATGATTTATACTTCTTAACTATAACATGTCGATCTTCGTGGTCTTTCTTTCTTTTTCCTTTTTGTTTCATTTTCATATATTCACAAAAATATACACCTGTGGTCCTTTATAAGGAAAACTTTTCTTTGTACATCTATATTCTTATACATGACAAACCTTTTCTGTACACGCATTAGAACTCTTCTCTTTACATCACACGGTCTATATACAAACCCTATTTACATTCAAAGATTTTTCATTTTTCCCAACACACACTTATGGTTTACACAAAAGTTTCTTCATATACACATTTTCCTTCTACATACATGTATAAATAAAAACCATTTTCTTTTCTTTATGAACATGACATTTATTCACAACGCTTCTTTCTTTTTATTAGGATTTTGGTTCATTTTATTTTTTTAGAATGACGTTCCTAAATGAAAAACTCTACACGATTCCGGAATTTCAACAAACAATATTGACAACAATGAAACAAGTACCGATGTAACAACTCAAATGATATGTATGTACAAAACAAAAGTCAAAACATGAAACAAACGTTAGTCCCTTAGTCAAACAAAAATAAGATGATATGTAACAGAAAAAAACAAATGGAAACAAAAAGAAACATGGATCAAGGGATCTCCAAATCATGTGGCCCCGCTTCCTCCTAAGAAATCAAGTAAATCGGTCATCTCCTCTTCCTCGCGGGCCTCATCTGCCTCGTCGGGAGCCTCTGTTGGTGCCTCTGCTGGTGCTTCTCCTGCCTGGGCCTCAGGCCAATCTCCAGGCCATGCGACCTCTGCCCTGAACTGGTCCGGAGTAGGGCACGGAAAAGAAGTAAAGCCCTGGCTCTGCAGGCTGAGACTCATCTGATAAAGACAATCATGGGTCTGTACATGAGCCCGGTGGTTGGCCGCCTGCTGGCGAATCAAATGCCGCAAATACTGCTCCGTATCAAACGATCCGGCTGGACCAGCCTGATGAGGTGGCGGCGCATCCGCGGCCTGTGGTGCATCACCCTGAACCTGTCTCTGCGTGCAGTACTTCTTAATAAAAGCTCGGGTGATGGGCGGCCGAATCACCTTGCTAGGTGCGACGGGGACGCCGAACGACTGGCAGAGTCCTGTGATCAAGGCGGGAAATCCCAGGGCCCTGTTGGACTTATCCGGGTCCAGAGGGTGCTTGGTAGGTGCCATACCTGCAAATATATAGATGGCATCAACGATTAACTGAGCCACGTGAATGCTCATCCGCGTCAGGATGGCGTACACCAGCTGACACTTCGGTAGGGGGAGGTCGGAATTATGGTCGCTGGGCTGGATGCTGCTGAGCAGCAAAGTCATCCAGATCTGAGTTAGGGTGGTCATGTTGGTGCGCATGATCCGCACCCGTCTCCCGGCAGCAGTCCGGGCAAAATCCTGCCCCGGTATACATAGCAAATGGGCGATGGCCTCCTCATCGAACCCATCGGACCGGTTCCTCCTCTGGCCATACTCACACTCTTGACCCTCTTCCAGCACTAAAGGATATCCAGGAGCTGGCCGATAGCATCTGCATCAAATGGGATCCACTGACCCCTCACCCAGGACCTCATATCACGCACGCCCTCCTCTGTAGGCCAAGCATTGGCATAAAATTCGAGGACTATGTTTGGATCGAACTTGGCCATGGGGGTGACCAGTGATGTCCACCACCGGCGAACTATCTCCTCCTGGAAATCGGTATACTCATCGTCCCTGAGATGGACGTGTCGCTCCCGGAGAAATGACCATCCCTTGATGGCCTCGAAGCGCTACTGGTGTTCAGCGCTCCTAAAGCGGTGACTATCATACTCAGGAGCGGAACTAGTTCCTTCGGCCACTTTATCCTTCCTGGATCTCTTTGAGGCAAGTTTCCTCGGGGCCATTTCCTGCGAGAACAAACATTTAGAAGTTAGTTTTACACGATAATGCTTATCTTAACGCAAAAAACGCCATGCTAATCCCCCCGGTGGAGAACGAACTCATGCGCATGTTTAAAGTAACACATTTATGCACATGCGTACGTGTAGAATATCCTACTATTTATATCAACATACAAGGATATTCAAAACATTCTAGTTACCACACATATATATTTTTTTGGAAAGAATACGTATACGCATGCTCAAGGTATTGTGCCAAAATTACATATGTTCATATCCTAACTATTTTGCTACCACAAACTACCTACACACATTTGAAGTATTTTACTAACATACAAATTTTTTGTTGTTTCATTCATATTTATTTACACATATATGCACATTGGAGAGCCAATCTCACGTCACGCACACACTTGCATTTGAAAAGGAACTTTCATGCCATCTATCTACACTTGAGGGGCAATTCCACATCATATATTCATTTGGGAAGCATTCTTGTGCCATTTTTGGCATGGGTACATTTTTTTTGAAAGGCTTCTTATGCTACCTATCCACAAATATACATATTTTGAAATGCATTATTTACTATTCATTCACACATTGCAAGGTATTTTTATGCCATATATTCACACACTTTGCAACATATTTTTATGCCATATATATTCACATATATACATACCGTTGAAAGGTATTTTTCATGCTACCTAGGTGCAAGGTATTCCTCATGGGGTAGCCAAATTTAAATTCTAATAAAAACCTCTCAAACATGTCCTAATATTCATGCCTTTTTACATTCAAAACCAAAATTTAGATTCCTAGGCATAAGTCATGCTTCCTTGCATTGAAATTAAAAGCTTGGGTTCCTAGGCCTAGAATTGCATTCGGACTCTCATTTTAAATCCTTCATGCTGTCCCTATATATATAAAACAGTCCCACAATCCCAAGCTTACAAAACCATGCTCATATGTCATTGAGGCATTTCACCGAGCACTTGGTGGGCGCACGTTTAGGCATGAATAGCAAGAGAGTGGGGGCAATGTGGCATGCCCCATTGCTTCAGGATGCACCCTAGGCTTAAGGCCATCCCCTACAACCCCTCAATTCAAACCAATCAAGCATGAAAACAAACCAAAATTGCCCCACAAATTTGAGCATATTCCCACAATTTAGAGCACCAAAAGAAGGCCAAAATACACCAATGGAAAGCTAGAAAGCTCAAGGATGAGATACTTACTTGTTGGAGTGAGTAGGAGTACCAAAAATGAAAGCAAAATGCAACCAAAGGTGGCTTGAGGGAGCAAAAACCGTGAGTCCCGTGAACTCTCTTTTTTTGAATGAGGGGGGGGGGGGGAAGTTTTTGGGGTGCAAAAACGTTCCCCTCCCTCGTTTTTATATTTTGAATGCAGGGGTGGCTCGCCCAAGCGAGCTAACCTGCCATTTTTTTTTAGGGGAACATTAACCATGTCCCCTCCTTCTTCATGGGTTAGCGTTTTGCCTAACTTGAGCCTACTTAAGTTAGAATTAGGTGTCGATTACTTATTTAAAACAGACAATAGTAAAAGAAACTGCGAACGCAAAGGATACTGGGCTACCTTGCAGCGACGTTCTCTGCTTGTTTAGCGTCGGGAATGGTTGGCGCTTGGTCGGTCGCGGTCCTATCCTTCATTCGCTTCCATCCCTAAGTACTTGCAAGTAAGAGCCAAATGATATGCAACCAATCGTGACCGGTCATCGCCTTACCTTGGTTGATTTCTGCCATTGACTTGTCTTGACTTTTGACCGTGGCCTGAGACAATTCTGCTCCTTGCTATCACAAGATATGCATGTGCATGTGCAAGTATGAATGTTTCTAATGCGATGATTTTATTTTAGTGAAGGCTGGTTAGATTCAATTTTAAATAAGCGTTTGGGGCACCCCATACACCGAGCGAAGAGGGCTCAAGTTATAACAAATCTAAAACACAATGTTTGAAACCAAAGGGAGGCCAAAAACCTCACCCATCTTTTCTTTTCAAAGAAACGAGACAAATACAGTGAATGGGAATCCCTAGAGGAAGCCAAGAGGAACGAGAAAAACTCAGAAATGAAAACGTGCAACGGTCCTCTCGATTGCCCCAGACTTTAAGCGTAATATCGTTTAACTACATCGGAGTTCACGGGCGAGGGCAACTCCTCGCCATCCATGTTGGTGAGTATCAGAGCACCCCCAGAAAAAGCTCTTTTCACCATGAATGGTCCTTCATAATTCGGGGCCCACTTGCCTCGATTATCTTTAACAGCATGGGACATCTTCTTCAGCACGAGGTCCCCCTCGTTGAACTTGCGCGGGCGTACCTTCTTATCGAATGCGTTCTTTATCCTTCGTTGATACAAACGCCCATGGCTCATGGCGGCCAAACGCTTACCTTCAATAAGGTTAAGTTGGTCGTAGCGTGCTTGAGCCCATTCTGACTCTTCTAGGCTTGACTCCGCCATTATCCTCTAAGAAGGAACTTCTACCTCAAATGGGAGTATTGCCTCCATCCCATAAACCAAAGAATACGGCGTTGCCCCAGTAGAAGTTCGCACTGAGGTTCTGTATCCGTGTAGGGCGAAAGGCAACATCTCATGCCAATCTTTGTATGACACTATCATCTTTTGAACAATCTTCTTAATATTCTTATTCGCAGCCTCTACAGCCCATTCATCTTCGGCCGATAAGGGGTAGAGTTATGATGCTGGATCTTGAAGTCTTCGCACATCTCCTGCATCATCTTATTGTTCAGATTGGTGCCATTGTCAGTAATGATCTTCCTGGGGAGTCCGTATCGACAAATCAACTCCTTCTTTATGAATCTAACTACCATATTCCTTGTGACATTAGTATAAGAAGCTGCTTCGACCCATTTGGTGAAGTAATCTATTGCCACAAGAATGAAGCGGTGACCATTCGACGCTTTGGGTTCGATGGCCCCAATGACATCTATTCCCCACATAGAAAAAGGCCAAGGGGCAGACATAACATTCAGAGGATGTGGCGGAACATTGACATTGTCCTCGTATGCCTGACATTTATGACATTTCCTGACATGAGCGCAGCAATCGCTTTCCATGGTGAGCCAATAATAACCGGCCCTAAGGATTTTTCTGGCCATAGCATGCCCATTGGCATGTGTCCCAAAGGAACCCTTGTGGATCTCCTCAATCATGAAGTTCGCCTCTTTGGCATCTACGCATCGTAGGAGGGTCATGTCGTGGTTTTGTTTGTATAGGATAGTACCACTTACAAAGAAACCAGTAGCCAATCTCCTCAACGTCCTTTTGTCATTGTCAGAAATCCCTGGTGGGTATTCTTTGTTCTCGACATACTGCTTGATGTCGAAATACCACGGTTTCCCATCCCGCTCTTCCTCTATTGCATAAGAATATGCCGGCCTGCCGTGTGGGGCAAGTTGAAACATGGATGCCAGGGTGGCTAGTGCATCAGCCATTTGATTCTCTTCCCGAGGTATGTGGTGGAAGGAAATGTTGTCAAAGTACTTGGCTAACCTCAAGATGTGAGTTTGATAGGGTATCAACTTCGGATCCCTAGTTTCCCATTCTCCTTTCAATTGGCGTATCACCAAAGCTGAGTCTCCATACACCTTGAGTAGTTTTACATCAAAATCAATGGCCGCCTGAACCCCGAGGGCGCATGCTTCGTACTCGGCCATATTGTTCGTACAATCAAAACCTAGCCTAGCCGTGAAAGGAATACACTGATCATCCGGGGATACAAGGACTGCTCCTACTCCGTGGCCCAAAGCATTGGATGCCCCATCGAAGCAAACAATCCATTTGTCTACGTCTTCGTGGGTCCGCTTCTCTTCAAACAGGGCCATGATATCTTCATCTGGGAACTCGGGGTGCATCGGCCGATAATCCTGGAGGGGTTGCTGGGCCAAATAATCTGCTAAGGCACTTCCCTTTACCGCCTTTTGGGTGACGTAAACGATATCGAATTCAGATAATAATACCTGCCACCTAGCGATTCGTCCCGTGAGGGCCGGTTTTTCAAAGATGTATTTCACGGGATCCATTTTGGAAATAAGCCACGTGGTGTGGCTGAGCATGTACTGCCTAAGCCGATGTGATGCCCACACCAGAGCACAACACGTCCTTTCCAACATTGAGTAATTCATCTCACATGCAGTAAACTTCTTGCTCATATAGTAAATGGCTTGCTCCTTTTTCCCAGAATCATCATGCTGACCCAACACGCACCCCATAAACTCGTCCAACACGGTCATGTACAGGAAAAGAGGTCTTCCTGTTACAGGTGGCATGAGCACCGGGGGATTCGCGAGACTCTGTTTGATCTTCTCGAAGGCCTATTGGAAGTCACTGTTCCATAGGACCGCTTGGTTCTTACGTAACAGCTTAAAAATGGGCTCACAGGTAGGGGTGAGTTGTGAGATAAATCTCGCGATATAATTCAACCTGCCCAAAAATCCCCGAACCTGCTTCTCCGTGCGTGGTTCCGGCATTTCAAGGATGGCCTTTACTTTCTCGGGATCTATCTCTATCCCTTTCTGACTTATGATAAATCCTAGCAGCTTCCCCGACTTCACCCCAAAGGTGCATTTAGTTGGGTTCAGTTTTAATTGGTATTTCCGCAACCTTCCAAACAGCTTACGCAGATTGACAAGGTGCTCGTCCTCAGTCCGAGACTTGGCAATCATGTCATCTACATAAACCTCTATTTCCTTATGCATCATGTCATGGAACAATGCCACCATGGCACGCTGATAGGTTGCCCCAGCATTTTTCAACCCGAAGGCCATCACTTTATAGCAGAATGTCCCCCATAGGGTGACAAATGTGGTCTTCTCTACATCCTCGGGTGCCATCTTTATTTGATTATACCCCAAGAAACCATCCATAAATGAGAAAAGGGCGAATTTGGCTGTATTATCTACCAATATGTCAATGTGTGGCAGGGGAAAATTGTCTTTTGGACTGGCCCGGTTCAAGTCCCGGTAGTCTACACACATTCGAACCTTGCCGTCCTTTTTTGGGACTGGGACAATGTTGGCCACCCACTCCGGGTATCGCGCCACAGCTAAGAATCCTGCATCAAACTGCTTACTTACTTCTTCTTTAATTTTTAAAGACATCTCGGGTTTCATTCTTCGTAACTTTTGCTTAACCAGAGAAGACCTAGGATTCAAAGGCAACTTATGCTGCACAATGTCGGAATCGAGACCGGGCATGTCTTGATACGACCACACAAAGACTTCTTGATACTCTTGAAGAAGGGTTATCAAGCCTTGACGGATAGGCGCGGTCATACCTGATGCAATCCTCCCTAGGAAGGGACCAATCACTAGAACCATGAGCAAGAGGCTCCAAGAAGATTGGGCTAGAGCTGCTGAAGAAGGCCCTAGGGTTCTCATGAACCTTAGGGTAGATTTCTGAGCCCATGGGCCAAGGTTGGGTCCAATTATCTTTGTACATATTAGACTAGGATGTCATTATATTTGGTCCTTGTATATAGGGCTCCATATTGTAGGTAGGGTACCCTAGAAATATAGGATTTTTCAGCCCTTGTATTTTTTGGGCACCTAGACTAGTTTTTGTATTAGGGGTAGTTTTGTAATTTCACATGCACTAAGTGGATATTTGATGTGTGTGGTTGGAAATAAATTTAATTGAATTGGTAGAAGCCCAATCCAATTAAATTTTAGAGGGGGAGGTGAGCATTTGCTTACTACACCCCATTGCCACATCATATAGTCACACTTTGTGCATGTCCTTCATGCTTTTCATGCCTCATGACACCTAAGCACACTTAGTGGAGAATCTTGTAATTGATCTTGGATTAGTGGGCTGAACCATAACTAAAATTCACTAATCATAATTAGTGAAATTTTGGCTCCAAAGTTTGGCTCCACAAATTCAATTTCAAATTCAAGTGAAATTTGAATTTCCCTCCAATTTTGTGTGACACTTAGGCTATAAATAGAGGTCATGTGTGTGTATTTTTTTTCAACTTTGATGATTTGAATATTAAACTTCAGATTTCAAAGCTCATTTAGAGCACAAAATTTCGTGCTCTTCTCTCCCTCTCCCTTCATTCATCTCCTTCTTCCTCCAAGCTCTTATCCATGGCCTCCTATGGTGGTGAGCTTCTTCTAGACTCATCTTCTCCTTGAAGTGGCGTCTCCTCTCTCTTTCCCTTTCTCCATTCCGCTGCCATTCATCTTCCAAGAAGCAAAGGAATCCATTGATGAAGAAGATCCTAGGCCTACAAGCTCCAATGGAGCTTGCATCAATACCGGTTCCTACCTTTACTTTTTTCTTTTCCTCCGTGGTCCCCATGTTTACCAATTCGGTTTCTTCTTGGTGAGGCTTCATTTCACGTTCTTCCTGAGTGACCAACCTCTCCAACTCTGGTGATAGGATGTCTTCTTCCTCTTCCTCGTTTATCGTTTGGCTTATATCTCGATCGAAATCGATTGTCAAACCCTCGTTGTTAGGATCCTCAAAGAATCGACCCTCATATCTATACCAAACAAGGCAAAAGAAACAAAAAACATGCAAAATGATATGAGAAAGGGTGGTACTGCAAGAACAGATGAAACAAGATCTCTTTGTTTATTTAATAAGGTAGGTTTCACAAAACAAAAGAGAACGGAAATCTATAGGCTCTAATTACATTGAATCAGCGGTATAGACTTCTGACTGGCTTATCACGCGCCAGTTCCCCACTTGGGAATCGGGGTGGCATGGTTGCACAAAACTTGGTGGGTCTTGAGGGAACTCCTCTTCTATTGCAGCCACCTCCTCCTCGGACACCATTCCAGCGCTGGTGAAACACTGGCTAATACGGCCGGGCCATACCCTATCCGCCCGAAATCTTGACGGCACGTTCCTCCTCCCCGGCATCTCGGGTTCGTACCCTAATCCATACTTGTATGGATTTCCCTTGATATCGACCACGTCGGCATTCCCGAGGCAGTCCTTGCCTAGACCCATTCCGGGCTCAAATCCGTTCCTGAGCATAACACGTGCCACCATTATGGCCGCGTTGGAGAGAGATGGTAGCGACGAACTTGGTTCCACCGAGGCACAGCTCACCACCTCAAAGGATTGGAAAGCCGTTTCCAATGATTCTTCTGCCGCTTCTACGTACGGTGTGGAGGAGGGGCAGCTCACTAACATATCCTCTTCACCCGACACTATCACTAAAAGTCCACCCACTGCGAACTTCAATTTCTGGTGAAGCGTTGAAGGGACCACTCCCAGGGCATGAATCCACGGTCTTCCCAAGAGGCAGCTATAGGCGGGATTTATATCCATTACTTGAAACACCACATTGCAAGTGTGGGGGCCTATCTGAATGGGAATGTCGATTTCCCCCATCACTTCCCACCGAGTACCATCAAAGGCTCGCAGCACCATCGAGCTCGGTTTTAAACGTGACGCACTAAAAGGAAGCTTTTCCAAAGTGGTCTTCAGCATTACATTTAAACTCGATCCATTGTCGATAAGTACCTTTAGGACAACGTGGTCCATACATCTCACCGACACATGTAGAGCCTTGTTGTGTCCTCTCCCCTCAACGGGAATCTCTTCTTCCGCAAACGCAATATAATTGTTGGTGGTTATATGATTAACGATGCCTTCGAAACCCTCCACTAAGATATCATGCGCCACATGGGCATCATTAAGGACCTTCATCAATAGCGCACGATGAGGCTCGGAGTTTATGAGTAGTTCAAGCAAAGAGATCCTTGCTGGAGTTTTATTCAGTTGCTCGACTACCTTAAACTCGCTTTGTTGGATGAGGCGGAGGAACTCATGGGCCTCTTCCAAAGTCACTGTTTTTCCTTGAAGTCCCTCTTTCTTTTCGGCTCCTCTTGCCACGGGAGGATCTACTTCTTTCGAGGGGGTGGCTATGTCTGTGGGCTCTTGGACCATGGGCGCTTTCCCTTTAGAGGGCAATTCCGCCGGGTGAGGGGAAGCGAACACCCGAGCACTGTGGGTTACGCCACTGAGGCCGGTGATGTTGGTTACTTTAGCTGATAGGAAGTCAACTTCGGTTGCAACTCTTTCGCTGGACACGGGAGGGGTATACTTCCACGGAACGACCTTATTACTTTGACATGCAAATGGCGTTGGCTTGGGCACCGTCCGGGGGTATATGGGTGTGGAGCCGGTCCCTTTCCTAGTAAAACATATCACTAGGGCCTTGGGGGTTAAAGGAACCTTCTTCTCTTCCGACTGCATGCAAATCTGTGGTTCTTCCCTCCCTCCTATGGACACTTCAAGCTGCCCGCAATCCATGAGCCGCTGAAGCAATTCTTCCACCACGGGATAGGTTTCCATGTCATGCGACTCCCCGAGGTGAAACAAACATTCATCCCTTTCATCTCCACCTCGGGAGACCATGCACGCCGCTTGCAGTGATTGATAGATGAAACGTCTAGAAGTAGCCACCTCTCCTAACCTCTTTGTCCGTGATGGCCCATCCTCTTCGACGACATTCATGCTAGCCCCTCCATGACTAGCTAGCGGGTTGGTTTTAACATTTGGGCCTTCCTCCTAAAACGATAGCCAACCGACACTAATCAGGTGCTGCACCTTATACTTGAACGGGATACAGGAGTCAATATTGTGTCCGGGAACTCCACTATGGTACACACACTTGGCACCCGGGTCATACCACTTGGGGTAGGGTTGCTGGAGAACCTTCCCGGGTATGGCCACCACCAAATGATTCTCTAATAATGAAGGCCATAACTCGGAGTATGCCATGGGAATAGGAGGGAAGTTGTCTTTCGGGGGCGAGTGCTGTGCATATTTATAGGTCGCGCCGGGGGCTGTATTATTAACTGGCTGGGGTGCGGCTGGAGCTGTGTGTTGGGCCGGCGCTCTTTCTGCTGCGGGTGGTCCTTTTACTTGAGTCGGGAGGGAATTCCCGGCTTGGATTAAAAAATTTGGGGGATTGGGCTGGTATGAGCTTTGGATATTTTGGGGTGCTTTCATCCATGTTGGGGCGGTGGAGACCGCGTGGGCATCTCCTTCCTTTATCCTCGCACCCATTACTGGGGCTCTTCTGTTGTTGTTGGGGGCCATATTGGCAGCATATTTGAACTTGCCTTTTCGTAGTCCGGATTCAATCCTTTCTCCGGCGAAGACGAGATCCACAAAGTTAGCTGGCATGTAGCCTATCAGCTTTTCATAGTAGAACGTGGGTAACGTATCTACCATAATTGTGATCATCTCCCTCTCCATCATGGGCGGTACGACTTGGGCTGCGAGATCTCTCCATCTTTGGGCATATTCCTTAATGGACTCATGCTCTCGTTTAGTCATACCCTGAAGCTGGTTCCGATCGGGAGCCATGTCCGTATTGTATTGGTATTGCCTAATGAAAGCAGTTGCCAAGTCCTTCCATGATCGGATCTGGGAAGCTTCCAGATTGGTATACCATGCCACTACTGTTCCGACCAAGCTGTCTTGAAAGAAATGGACCAACAACTTTTCGTCCGCGGAATACGCCCCCATCTTCCGGCAATACATCCGGAGATGCCCTTTTGGACATGTCGTCCCTTTGTACTTATCAAAGTCTGGTACTTTGAACTTGGGAGGGATGACGATGTTGGGCACAAGACATAAATCCGCCAAATCCGAGAATGGGTAATTGCCAAGGCCCTCGACTGCTCTTAACCTCTCTTCAAGCGCCTCAATCTTTCCCTTATCTTCCGCGAAGGGAACAGATTCTTTTACGGGTGTGGGTGAGGCCAGGATATGGTGGACTATGTTCGGTTGGGGTAGTTCATGTGGGGACGGATCTTTGAGGTGGAGCAGGGGGCCAAGATGGGTATCTCCTTCCCCATCGTCTTGCCCGGGATAGTCTTCATAAGGTGGGAGTTGCCCCTCGAAAGTAGGGGCTTGGCTTAAATCTTCCGGGGTGGCACGGGGGGTAAAGTCCGGAGGCAGGCCATAAGGATAAGCTTGCGGACTATACCTTCAACCGAACACGGCCGTGTTTCTGTCTAGGCCCGGATTCAAGGCGGGTTGCAGCACCGGCTCCGCTTCCCTAACTGTACTGGAGGCGGTTGCCGTGGCTTTATCCTCTATGGTATTCTGGAGTTTTAACATGACCTCTGAGATGGAAGCCATTTGATCTTTTAAGGCCGATAGATCGGCCTTCATCTGTTCCTGCACGCCCTCTTCATTATCCATTTTTCTGGATCGAGTGTTATAGGGGTGCCTTGGTGTTTTCTTAGTTATGATGAAATTCCTAAAGAAATAAACAACGGTGAGTATGCCACCAAAACATGAGTATGCAAATGGATGATCGGAGCACTTGGATCCACCCCAAGGTTTTTAGATAACGTAATGAGTCCAGAACTTCTCATTTTATAAAAAGAACAAAGCTTTCATCTAGCCAAGATTATACAAAAGGTGTTACAAGAGAACCTAACGATTCCTAATTATATGGGCCATCAAATCTATCATGTGTTGACAGTAATTGATTAGCCCATGAATCTCCTCGGGGGCAGTACCCACTTTGGCCATGGCTTTTGCTTTGGCTAATAGACGCGGGAGGTCTTGACTTCCATTCAAGGTCAAGGAGAACCTATCCATCCACATAGTCGCTTCTTGATGCAATGCATCAATCACCCTCCCCCTTGCTTCTTTTTCGACATTCACTTGTGCAAAATCCTCCACTAGCTTTTGTTCATGGGCCATGGACTGGTTCAATTCTTCCTTGTATTGCCCTATGATAGCTAGCATGCTTTGCTCCGTGGCTTCCAAGTGTTGAGCCAAATTCCTTTTGGACCTCGCGCAAGCAACTAACTCTTCTTTTAAGATCATGCCATGCACCTGTGACCGATCTCTCTCCTCTCTTTGGAGCTTGAGCTCATTGTTGCTACCCCACAATGCTCCTCGGAATTTCTCTTGGCCATATTCCTCCTTGCGGGCCCTTTTGGTTTCTTGTTCAAGGGCTCTTGTAGTGGCCGCATTTTCCTCTTGTAACTCGGTACACTCTTTTCGGACGTGTGTAGCAGCTGACTTGAACTTCTCCTTGGCGAGTCTCGCCTTCCCTAGCTCTAATTTCAGAGCTCGGACTTCTTCATCTTCCTCCGGAGCTTCGAAGTTCTCCTCATCGATAACTTTCAATTTGGAGAGCCAATCTAACCCTCGCGTATGAAACCTTAGCCATCCATGATAACCTCCGATGACGCCATTTCGGATGCCTCTAAGCTCCTTGTCTTTCCTCAACGGACTCCTCCACGCCTTGTGGATTCTTTGTATAACCTTGAGGCCTTGCGCGCCTAGATCCCTCACAAGGAAAGGCGAGAGACTTTCTTCGGTTGGCGCTCCCCTCATGGGATACCCTAGCTGTAAGAAACTGAAATGATAAACTTTCAAAAAAACCTATTTTTGTGGACGAGCTTGACTAGGCGAGTTTGATTTTAGCCTTAGTTTCACTTTAGTTATTAGTCAATTCAATTAAGAATGAGAAATCCCAAAGAGAAAATGTCCGATTGATTTTTCGCTTTATTTTACTAAAAGGTATTTTTTTTATTATATTATTATTTTACCTCTTTTTTGATTTCCAACGTGGTTACGGCACGACCGAACGGTCAGAATTCATTTTAACTGAAATTAACGGATGATACAATCCAAACGATCGGTGGAAATGAATTTTATTTTTAGATTAAGCGAGAAATGACTTAAATAAATGGCTTAAGCACGTCAAAAGGGGGTATAAAAAGCAAGTGAAAACGAGAATAAAAATACATGAAACAAAATGTGGACCACCACGGGTACATAGAATGAATTGAAAAGCTTGGTTTGAGGTACTTACCCGTTGAAGACTGAAGAAAACGAAGAACGAACGATGAATCTTGAAGAACGGTCGAGAATCTTCACGTAATTACTCACGGAAACGTTACGGAAGCGCCTCGGCTTGGATTTTCTTCACGGAAATAATTTTCCTCAGCAATTTCGAGAGAGAGAGAAGTGCCAAGAAGGCTGAACCCTTTTCTTCTTCACTTCTCCCCCTATTTATAGCAAAATATGGGAGAAGCTTGCCACCCAGCTCGCCCAGGCGAGCAAGGTTGCTTCCTCCAGAAGCAACAGCCTTCTGGAGGAAGGATCTGGAAGGCCCAAGTGGGCCAGATTGCTATTTGCACCCCCCTTTTTACTAAATGCACCCCCATCTATTTTTTGGTAATTCTTTTTCCGTAACGTTACGAAACTTTACAAATTTCGTAGCGATACTTATTTTCCTTCCGCAAGGTTACGAATCCTTACGGATTATGTATTTACTCTTTTTTAGCTTTCGAAGAAGTTACGGAAACTCACGGATTGCGCAAAAACACCTCTTTTCGATTTCCGCCACATTACGGAATTTCACGGATCGCGCAAGCCTGCTTCCTTTTGATTTCTGAGACGTCTCGGGACTTCATTTATCGTGCAACAAAGGACGCCAAGTACCTCAAAGCGGCTAACCATGTAGATGCAATTGGCTTTGATGTTTTGATGATGATCATGATGATGTGTTGCAATTGATGCAAATGGGCTTTTCAAGATTAAAATTCAAGACAATACTTCAAGATTACAAGGCACAACATCAAGATGATCACTAGAATATTAGGAAGGGAATTCCTAATTGAATTAGCAAAGGTTTGGCCAAGTGATTTAAAATAAAAAGTGTTTTTCAAAGGTTTTACTCTCTGGTAATCGATTACCAGAGGATGTAATCGATTACCAGTGGCCAAATACATTTTATAACAGCTATAAAAATTTGAATTCGAAATTTTAAAAGCTGTAATCGATTACACAATTTTGGTAATCGATTACCAGCAGTTAGTAAACGTTTTAATTCAAATTTTAAAAGCTGTAATCGATTACACAATTACTGTAATCGATTACCAGACAGGAATTTCAGAAAAATAATTTCAAGAGTCACAACTTTTCAAAGGCTTTACTCATGACCACCAATGGTCTATATATATGTGACTTAAACACGAAATTGCTCAGAGATTTTCAGAACAACAAAGTGTTTATCCTCTCAAAAAGCAATTTCATTTTATCCTCTTAAAGAATTCCTTGGCCAATTCAATTGCAATTCTTTAAGGAATTATTTGAGTGCTCAATCTGTAAAATCCATCTCTTTCAAGAGAGATTTGTTCCTCTTCTACTTCTCATTCTCTAAGGGATTAAGAGACTGTGAGTCTCTTGTTGTAAAGGATCTCTAAACACAAAGGAAGGATTGTCCTTGTGTGTTTAGAACTTGTAAAAGGAATTTACAAGTTAGTGGAACTCTCAAGCGGGTTGCTTGGGGACTGGACGTAGGCACAAGGGTGTGGCCGAACCAGTATAAAACTGAGTTTGCATTTTCTCTTCCCTTAATCTCTTTTATTTATTATTGCTTTATATTCATATTCAAGTTGCTTCGTTTGAATTAATATTTAAGAAGATTGTCATTAAGGGAATTCATAACTTGAGTAAAAAGTGAAATAGATTTTTAATTAGGGGAAACAGTTTGGAATATCTTAATTCAACCCCCCCTTCTTAAGATATCTGAGGCCACTTGTCTAACAAGTGGTATCAGAGCTTCATTCTTGTACAAAGTTTAGAAGCTTCAAGAAAAAAGATGGCCTCAGCAAATTCCTTATTTCCAGAAGGGAATTCTATCAATAGACCTCCAATCTTTAATGGAGAGGGTTACCACTACTGGAAAACCCGAATGCAAATTTTTATCGAGGCAATAGATCTAAATATCTGGGAAGCCATTGAAATAGGGCCTTATATACCCACCACAGTAGAAAGAGTTTCTATAGATGGTAGTTCATCAAGTGAAAGCATAACCATAGAAAAACCTAGAGATAGATGGTCTGAAGAGGATAGAAAACGAGTACAATACAACCTAAAAGCCAAAAACATAATAACATCTGCCCTAGGAATGGATGAATATTTCAGAGTTTCAAATTGCAAGAGTGCTAAGGAAATGTGGGACACTCTTCGATTAACACATGAAGGAACTACAGATGTTAAAAGATCTAGGATAAATGCACTAACTCATGAGTATGAATTATTTAGAATGAATACAAATCAAAATATTCAGAGTATGCAAAAGAGATTTACACATATAGTAAATCATCTAGCAGCCTTAGGCAAAGAATTTCAAAATGAAGATCTTATAAACAAGGTGCTAAGATGTTTAAGTAGAGAATGGCAACCCAAAGTAACGGCTATTTCTGAATCAAGAGATTTGTCTAACATGTCTCTTGCCACTTTATTTGGTAAGTTGCAGGAACATGAGATGGAACTATTGAGATTGCACCAAAATGAAGAAAATGACAAGAAAAAGAAAGGAATTGCTCTTAAAGCATCATCCTCAATTCAAGAAGAAAGTGATCAGGATAATGATGCAGATGATGATGATGATCTAAGTTTCTTTGTAAAAAGATTCAACAAATTTCTTAAAGTAAGAGGAAATCAGAGGCGACCAAATTTTAAATCAAAGAGAAGGACAGAAAATTCATCCTCTACTCTAAAATGCTTTGAATGCAATCAACCTGGACATCTGAGGGTTGATTGTCCCATATTCAAGAAAAAGATGGAAAAATCTGAAAAGAAAAATCATAGTGAGAAGAAACTAAAGAAAGCATACATCACATGGGATGAAAATGATTTGGAATCCTCTGATGATTCTGAAAATGAAGAGATAAATCTTTGCCTTATGGCAAAAAGTTACGAAAGTGATGAAGAGGTAACATCTTCAAACAACTTATCTATTTCTTTTGATGAATTGCAAGATGCATTTGCTGATTTGCATAAAGAATCAATTAAACTTGCAAAATTAGTTTCATCATCAAAGAAAACAATTTCAAATTTAGAAAATGAAATTTCAAAATTAAACAAAGAATTAGATCTTCTTAGAAATGAAGTTTCAATCTCTAAAACAAATGAAAAAGTTAATATCTCTACTATTAATGACAAGAAAATAACAGATTCTTGTAGTTGTTGTGATAAATATGTAAAAGAAATTAAAGAGTTAAAAAATTCACTTGCAAAATTTTCATATAGTAGAAATAATTTAGATGTTATATTAAGTAAACAAAGATATGTGTCAAATAAAAATGGACTAGGGTATAAATCTGAGAAACTACAAAAGGTTCATAAAAATTTTTCCACTTCCACACAAAAATGTAATTCTAACTCTATCACTTGTTTTTACTGTGGAAGAAGAGGACATGGCATATCAACTTGCTACTTCAAGAAAAATTACACTAATATTAAAATGATATGGGTCCCAAAAGGATCCTCAGTTTATACTAACATGCAAGGACCCAATAAAATTTGGGTACCTAAGTCAAAAACTTGATTATGCAGGTATCTTTGAGAAAGAAGTGGTACATAGATAGCGGATGCTCAAAACATATGACTGGAGATGCATCAAATTTTACACACATATCTCCAAAGAAAAGCGGGCATGTAACATATGGTGACAACAACAAAGGTAGAATTCTTGGAGTGGGTAAAATAGGTACAAATTCTTCAAACTCCATTGAAAATGTTCTACTTGTTGAAGGTCTTAAGCATAGCCTGCTTAGCGTTAGTCAACTATGTGACAAAGGCTATCTAGTATCATTTGATTCTCAGAAATGTCTTATAGAACATAAGCATGACATTAATATAAAGCATGTAGGACATAGAGTCAATAATGTTTACATGATAGACTTAAGCATAAAACAAGAAAACAATCATTGCTTTCTTAGTAAAGATGATGATCCATGGTTATGGCATAAAAGAATTGCTCACATAAACATGGATCACTTAAATAAATTAATTTCAAAAGATTTAGTAGTTGGTTTGCCTAAATTGAAATTTGAAAAAGATAAATTATGCGATGCATGTCAAAAGGGCAAACAAACAAGAGTCTCATTCAAATCTAAAAATGTTGTTTCAACCACTCGACCATTACAGTTATTGCATATGGATCTATTTGGTCCATCTAGAATCATGAGTTTTGGAGGAAATTACTATGCTTTAGTTATAGTGGATGATTTCTCTAGATATACTTGGACATTATTTATTACACATAAAAGTGATTCATTCCATGCATTTAGGAAACTTGCTAAAGTCATACAAAACAAGAAAAATCTCAAGATTGCATCCATTAGAAGTGATCATGGGGGTGAATTTGAAAATAAAGATTTTGAATTATTTTGTGATGAACATGGTATTGAACATAATTTTTCTGCACCAAGAACTCCGCAACAAAATGGAGTTGTTGAGAGGAAAAATAGGTCATTGGAAGAAATTGCAAGAACTTTATTAAATGATACTTCTCTTCCAAAGTATTTTTGGGCTGAAGCTGTCAATACTGCATGTTACATCATGAATAGAGCCTTGATAAGACCTATTTTAAAGAAAACCCCATATGAGTTATTTAACGGTAGAAAACCTAATATTTCTCATCTACATGTTTTTGGGTGCAAGTGCTTTGTACTTAATAATGGTAAAGATAATCTAGGAAAATTCGATGCAAAATCTGATGAAGGCATTTTTCTTGGATATTCTTTACAAAGCAAAGCATATAGAATATATAATAAGAGAACTATGAATATAGAGGAATCCATTCATGTTACCTTTGATGAATCTAATGCTATATTATCAACAAAGAATATGCTAGATGACATTGCAGATTCTTTAGAACATATGAACATTCATGAACAAGATTCCAAAGGAAATGACAAAGGAAACAATGAAGATCCTCCAGAAGAAGGCAAATCCAATGATGTACTCCCAAGAGAATGGAAAACTTCAAGAGATCATCCCCTCGACAACATAATTGGTGATATCTCAAAAGGGGTAACAACCAGACATTCTCTTAAAGATTTATGCAATAATATGGCTTTTGTATCTATGATTGAACCTAAAAATATAAAAGAAGCCATAGTAGATGATAATTGGATCATTGCCATGCAAGAAGAACTAAACCAATTTGAAAGAAACAATGTATGGAAATTAGTAGAAAAACCTGAAAATTATCCTGTCATTGGAACAAAATGGGTTTTTAGAAATAAACTAGATGAACATGGTATAATTATTAGAAATAAAGCCAGGTTAGTAGCAAAAGGGTATAATCAAGAAGAGGGAATAGACTATGAAGAAACATATGCTCCTGTTGCAAGATTAGAAGCCATTAGAATGCTTTTGGCATATGCATCCATAATGAACTTTAAACTTTATCAAATGGATGTTAAGAGTGCCTTTCTAAATGGCTTAATTCAAGAAGAGGTATATGTTGAACAACCCCCTGTTTTTGAAATTTCTGATAAACCAAACCATGTTTATAAATTACAAAAGGCTCTTTATGGTTTGAAACAAGCCCCTAGGGCATGGTATGAACGATTAAGTAATTTTCTTCTTGAAAAAGAATTCTTCAGAGGTAAAGTGGATACCACATTATTCATAAAGAGAAAGCATAATGATATTTTGTTGGTTCAAATATATGTTGATGATATAATTTTTGGATCCACTAATGATTCATTGTGCAAGGAGTTTTCCCTTGATATGCAAAGTGAATTTGAAATGTCAATGATGGGAGAACTAAAATACTTTCTGGGATTACAAATCAAGCAAACTCAAGAAGGTATATTCATCAATCAATCCAAATACTGCAAGGAATTGATCAAAAGATTTGGGATGGATAGTGCAAAACACATGTCTACACCGATGAGCACTAATTGTTACTTAGATAAAGATGAATCTGGTCAGTCTATAGACATAAAACAATATCGAGGTATGATCGGATCTCTTCTTTATTTATCTGCTAGTAGACCTGATATTATGTTTAGTGTACGCATGTGTGCTAGGTTTCAATCCAACCCCAAACAATCACATCTAAGTGCAGTAAAGAGAATCATGAGATATCTATTAGGAACAATCAATATAGGATTATGGTATCCTAAGAATTCAACATGTAACTTAATAGGATATTCTGATTCTGATTTTGCCGGATCTAAAACTGATAGAAAAAGTACAAGTGGAACTTGTCAATTTATTGGATCGGCTCTTGTCTCATGGCATAGTAAGAAACAAAACAGTGTTGCTTTATCTACTGCTGAAGCGGAGTATATCTCTGCCGGTAGTTGTTGTGCACAAATTTTATGGATGAAGCAACAATTATCTGACTATGGCATCATTCTTGATCGCATACCTATTAAGTGTGATAATACTAGTGCCATAAATCTATCCAAAAACCCAGTTCAACATTCAAGAACTAAACATATAGAGATTAGACACCACTTTCTTAGAGATCATGTCTTAAAGGGAGATTGTGTATTAGAATTTGTTGATACTAAGAATCAACTTGCTGATATTTTCACTAAACCTCTCCCCAAGGAAGTGTTTTTCTCTATTAGAAGAGAATTAGGTCTCTTAGATGTAAGAGATTTAGAAAAATAGGAATTGATTGGTTGATTGATTGGTTGATTTACTTTTTACCTTTTGATTGTAGATTATTTTGTTTGATCTTGTTTGAATTTTTTTTTATGATAGAATTTATGATTTCTTGTATATATAGTAATTGAATGATTGAATTTAGTGTATTAGTAGTGAAAATTAGTCATATAAGATGTATTTGAGCATAAATATAGATATTCTCTTAGAAACTAGCCTAGGATAGGCTCTGGTAATCGATTACCACTCAATGTAATCGATTACACTTGAACAGGCAGCCTGTAATCGATTACAACATCCTGTAATCGATTACCAGAAGGCTTATTGGGCCTGTAATCGATTACCAATACCTGTAATCGATTACAATGCGTCATCTTCTATAAATACTCACGAAATCGGAGCTCGTGCGCAGCCAAAGCTTCCTCCACGCTTTCCTCCATACCTAGAACTTCAAACCTTCGATTCTCACTCGATTCTTCACCAAATCACGTCCCGTAAAGCCCAATCTTCCTCTTTTTCACTCCTCTTTCACTTCCACCGATCAAAATCCAGAAAAACTTCATCAAATGGCAGAGCCATCAAAGAAGAGAAAGGGATCATCCTCCACCGCTACCGCTGCTGCCCATCGCCGTCACGGCCCATCCGGAGCACCCACAGCACCTATTCCTCCTTCTTTGTCATCTCCAAGATCATCAACATTGTTTTCATCCGATGATCAACGTCTACGGTACCTTTCTCAGTTCTCTTCTAGAATAATCTTAGACCCTAAGTACCTAGACGTAGAGTTCTTTAATGATGAAACGTTTGATTGCTATCAAGTGTTTCAGAATTCTGGTCTTGTTGATTTCATGTCATTTAAATTGCCATATTATCCTGAACTTGTAAAGGTCTTCTACTGCAATTTAAAAATTCAGGATGGTATTATTATGTCTGAGGTGCATGGTACTTCTATGGTCATTGATCAGTCACTTTTCTTTTCTTTGACTCATTTACCCAGTCAAGGTGCACCTTTTGAGGGCACCATTGTTGATGACTGGAAATTCGATTATTCGAGTCATGATGCTCGTCGCATGGTCTGCAATGATCAAGCTGACATGACCGGTAGATTGTTGGCCGGGTCATTAACTTATGATAATCGCATCATGCATTATATCATTGTTAGAATTTTGCTTCCTCGGTCTTCAAATTTAGCACAAGCCTCTGAGGAGGATTTGATTCTTATGTGGGCTTTTCTAACCGGTCGTCAGATCGACTGGGCCCATTTGGTTCGGTACCGAATGCATAAGGCATTACGGGCCAATGCACCTCTTCCTTATCCACATTTGATTACTCTGTTTTTGCGTCATTTTCAAATTCCGCTTGATGATGAACCCTTTGTTCAAGTCAAGCGTTCCTTTGCAATTGGTGCTGGAGCAGTGACCTCCTTTGGGTATCGTAAAGATCGGAATGGACAATGGCTGAAGAAGGATGCACTCCCTCCTCAAGATGAACGTACTCCTTCACCTCCTCCTCAACGTGAGGATTCCGCACTCATGAATGAAGTCCTCTCCGAATTACGAGGTCTTCGTTCGTATGTTGGTGACCGCTTCGACTCGTTAGATTCACGCTTTGCCGGTATGGACATTCGTCTTACACAGCTTGAAGAGGATGTCGGATACATTCGTCAGAGTTTCGATCTTCCACCACCACCTCCGTCTTCCTAGATTTTAGGTTATGATTATTTATCTTTTATAAGCCGTGTATTTTGGCTTTTAGTTTCTTAGAATTTACATTATTATGCTAAGTACTTTGCTTATTTATCTTGTGGATTTTAAACTTCAGTCTCGGATGTTTTGTGGTTGTTGACATTTTCAGTTATTTGGATTCTGGTTTGATTATTTCTTGTTTGTGAGTTTGGCTTATTGTATTTAATACTCTGATGCTTATATCTTGCTACTCAATTGTTATAACTGTGTTGATTTCCGAGTTCTTTGGCTTTTTGATGTTGCCAAAGGGGGAGAAAAAGGTTGTAGCAAAAGCTTAAGAAAAAGCTTAACAAACTTAGAAATCAAGTGATCATGTATTCCGAAATATAGGGGGAGAAAACGGATGCACATTTTATCTATATACAATTGTTTGTTGCTTGCTTGAATCTTGATTTCAGGTATTGTATTGTCATCATCAAAAAGGGGGAGATTGTAGATGCAATTGGCTTTGATGTTTTGATGATGATCATGATGATGTGTTGCAATTGATGCAAATGGGCTTTTCAAGATTAAAATTCAAGACAATACTTCAAGATTACAAGGCACAACATCAAGATGATCACTAGAATATTAGGAAGGGAATTCCTAATTGAATTAGCAAAGGTTTGGCCAAGTGATTTAAAATAAAAAGTGTTTTTCAAAGGTTTTACTCTCTGGTAATCGATTACCAGAGGATGTAATCGATTACCAGTGGCCAAATACATTTTATAACAGCTATAAAAATTTGAATTCGAAATTTTAAAAGCTGTAATCGATTACACAATTTTGGTAATCGATTACCAGCAGTTAGTAAACGTTTTAATTCAAATTTTAAAAGCTGTAATCGATTACACAATTACTGTAATCGATTACCAGACAGGAATTTCAGAAAAATAATTTCAAGAGTCACAACTTTTCAAAGGCTTTACTCATGACCACCAATGGTCTATATATATGTGACTTAAACACGAAATTGCTCAGAGATTTTCAGAACAACAAAGTGTTTATCCTCTCAAAAAGCAATTTCATTTTATCCTCTTAAAGAATTCCTTGGCCAATTCAATTGCAATTCTTTAAGGAATTATTTGAGTGCTCAATCTGTAAAATCCATCTCTTTCAAGAGAGATTTGTTCCTCTTCTACTTCTCATTCTCTAAGGGATTAAGAGACTGTGAGTCTCTTGTTGTAAAGGATCTCTAAACACAAAGGAAGGATTGTCCTTGTGTGTTTAGAACTTGTAAAAGGAATTTACAAGTTAGTGGAACTCTCAAGCGGGTTGCTTGGGGACTGGACGTAGGCACAAGGGTGTGGCCGAACCAGTATAAAACTGAGTTTGCATTTTCTCTTCCCTTAATCTCTTTTATTTATTATTGCTTTATATTCATATTCAAGTTGCTTCGTTTGAATTAATATTTAAGAAGATTGTCATTAAGGGAATTCATAACTTGAGTAAAAAGTGAAATAGATTTTTAATTAGGGGAAACAGTTTGGAATATCTTAATTCAACCCCCCCTTCTTAAGATATCTGAGGCCACTTGTCTAACAAACCAAAGGTTGCATGTCATCAAGTAATAATCCCCGGACGAAATTAGGGTATGACATTTGTTCTTAATTTCTATTTGTCTTTTCTTGCTAAACAGGATAACCGCTGTTCTGTTAGTGTTGTATATGCATAGATCTCCCCAGGCAATTTAGTTCCTTTGGACTTAGAAATTGAAGCTACATTGCGAAGGAACAGGGCCGAGAGGAGAAGGAAACTTCTGTAAGATAGAACAGTTGCATCCATTCTTGAGGAGGAGACTCATTTCTCTGACTTATTATCACCTGACTCACCATCACCAAGGGAATCCGCCACTCAATTACCTGAAGTCATTACCATGGCAGAAGAGCATGACTAGAGGATTACCCTTGAGGATTACTCAAGTAGTTCAATACCACAATTTTTCACCAGCATTGCACGTCCTGAAGTGCAAGCTAATAACATCAACTACCCACATTCTTTAATTCATTTAATACAGGGGAACTTATTTCAAGGATTACCTAATGAAGATCCCTATGCACACTTGGAAACGTTCATTGAAATATACAACACTGTTAAGATTGCCGGTGTACCAAACGAAGCTATTAGGCTCAATTTTTTCTCATTCTCATTGGCAGGAGAAGCCAAAAGGTGGCTCCACTCATTCAAGGGTAACAGTCTGAAAACCTGGGAAGAAGTTGTCGAAAAATTCCTAAAGAAATAATTCCCAGAGTCCAAGACTGCGGAAGAGAAAGGTGCAATCTCTTCATTTCATCAGTTTCCTGATGAATCTCTAAGTGAAGCATTGGAGAGGTTCAGAAGCTTGTTGAGAAGAATTCCCACTCATGGATTTTCCGAGCCAATCCAATTGAATATGTTTATAGATGGGCTGAGACCACAAACCAAGCAACTGTTAGATGCTTCTGCAGGGGGAAAGATAAAACTAAAGACCCCAGAAAAAGCAACGGAGCTGATTGAGAACATGTCAGCCAGCGATCATGCCATTCTACGAGACAGAACCCATCAACCCACAAAGAAAAGCTTGATAGAGCTATCATCACATGATGCTTTATTGGCACAGAACAAGTTGCTTTCTAAGCAACTTGATATTTTAACATAAACACTCAGTAAGCTGCCAACTAAGTTGTCTATGGGTCAACCTACACACTCTTCTATTTTGCAGGTTACAGGTTGTACCATCTGTGGTGAGGCTTATGAAACAGGCCAATGTATTCCCACTGAAGAAAACACTCAAGAAATTCATTATATGGGAAATCAACAACGACAAGGGTATACTCAAGGAGGATTTTCAGGCTTCCAGCAGGGTCCCTATAATCAACAAGGACAGTGGAGGATACACCCTGGCAACCAGTTCAATAAAGACCAGAGTGGGCCTTCAAACAGGCCAATCCAACAAGGACCAAACATATTCCAGAGGACTACTAAGCTGGAGGAGACCTTGACTCGGTTTATGCAGGTAACAATGTCAAATCATAAAAGCACTGAGTCAGCACTGAACCTTGAGGTCCAGGTGGGACAACTGGCCAAGCAGATAGCTGACAAGTCATCAAACAGTTTTGTGGCAAATACAGAACAGAATCCCAAGGAGGAATGCAAAGCTGTGATGACAAGGAGTAAAAGGTTTGTGGAGGCTAAGGATGAGGATAGTGTTGTGTATAAGAAAAAAACTGCTGACAAGAAAGGTACTGATGGCAAGAAAAATGAGGTGAGAGGTGAAAGTAATCAAGAAAAAAAGGAACAAATAATGGTCAAGAATAAAGAATTGACGGACCAAGAAAAAGAAAAAGAAGTAGAAAAAGAAATAGAAAATGAAAAAAATGAAAAAGAAGAAAAAAATCATAAGCATGAAAAGAAGAGTGGGAGTGAAAAAGCTGTGGATGAAGGTGTGGAAGTACCATAACCTGTGGTACCTTCCAAGAAAGAAAAAGATCGTCATCTGGCAATATTTTTGGATATTTTCAGGAAACTGGAAATAATCATACCCTTCGAAGAAGCTTTGCAGCAGATGCCACTTTACTCTAAATTCTTGAAAGATATGTTAACAAGGAAGCATAAATATATTCATTAGGAAAACATCATAGTGGAAGGGAACTGCAGTGCTGTGACCCAAAAGATCCTTCCGCCTAAGCATAAAGATCCTAGGAGTGTAACTATTCCTTGTTCAATTGGAGAAGTCAATGTGGGAAAAGCTCTTATTGACCAGGGAGCTAGTATCAATTTGATGCCACTCTCCATGTGCAGAAGATTGGGAGAGTTGGAAATAATGCCCACTCGAATAACTTTACAATTAGTTGACCGCTCCATTACTAGGCCATATGGAGTAATTGAAGATGTGTTGGTCAGAGTAAAACATTTTATCTTCCAGGCAGACTTTGTGGTAATGGATATCTTTGAAGATACAGACATTCCTGTAATATTGGGAAGGCCATTCATGTTGACCGCAAGCTGCATAGTAGATATGGGGAAGAGGAAGCTGGAGCTAGGTTTTGAAGATCAGAAAATTGATTTTGATTTTTGTTGTTGAAGACAAGCCTGCTACAGAACACAATGTTTGCTTACATATAATCGAAGGAGGTCAAGAGGTTCTGAAAGTAAGAACCAAAACATAAGATCACCAAGTGAGGTAAAAACGTCAAGCTAATGACATTAAAGAAGCGTTTCCTGGGAGGCAACCCAGTTTTAATTTCTGTTATCTTTTTTTCATGCATTTAATCATTTGGAACTTGTTGTATAATCTGTACATAGGAGTATATCACCATATCTTTGAATGTTTAACATAAGGGTTTCAATTTCTTGGAAAAAGGACTGAAAATAACTAAGAAAACATTTTTTCTGAAAAAACATTCCTTTCGCTAAGCGCAAGCCTCACGCTAAGCGCATCTCTGTTCATGCGCTAAGCCGTGAGTCTCAAGTGCTTAGCGCCCAACCCTTGCATCTGAGGCAGATTTGGTCCGCTAAGCTGGCCAAGGTTGAGCTAAGCTAACTTCAATTCGATCTGAATTCGGCTAAGCTTCAACCTGATCGCTAAGCGACAACTTATCCATGGCTAAGCGTGACCTATTGTCGCCAAGCTAAATTCCTTACGGCCATAACTGAGGTCCAGAAGCTAAGCGCCAATCATGGTAGCTAAGCGAGATTCATTGCGACAATGTGAGCGCTAAGCGAGTGCTCATCAGCTATACACATGCTCCTCTGTACTTAAGATGCATCATTTTAGCTAAGCGGTCTGGTCCTCACACTAAGCCAAGCCTATGTATAAAAAACAAAATAAAAACATAAATTTCAAAATTTGGCTAAGCGCACAGTACCGCTAAGCGACCATCTTCGAAAAACCAAACGTCACTTTGAGAAAGCAAAACAACTTATGTGAGTGTAATGGAAATTACACTCACATTTGTTGGAAACTGCTGAACGGCCTGTGTTAGACAAGTGGCCTCAGATATCTTAAGAAGGGGGGGTTGAATTAAGATATTCTAAACTACTTCCCCAATTAAAGAATTCTATGTCTAGGTACTTAGGGTCTAAGATTATTCTAGAAGAAAACTGAGAAAGGTACCGTAGACGCTGATCATCGGATGAAAACAATGTTGATGATCTTGGAGATGACAAAGAAGGATGAATAGGTGCTGTGGGTGCTCAGGATGGGCCGTGTCGGCGATGGGCAACAGCAGCAGCGGTGGAGGATGATCCCTTTCTCTTCTTCGATGGCTCTGCCATTTGATGAAGTTTTTGTGGATTTTGATCGGTGGAAGTGAAAGAGGAGTGAAGAAGAGGAAGATTGGGCTTTACGGGACGTGATTTGGTGAAGAATTGAGTGAGATTCAAAGATTTGAAGTTTTAGGTATGGAGGAAACGTGGAGGAGGCTTTGGCTGCGCAACAGCTCTGATTTCATGAGTATTTATAGAAGAGGACGTATTGTAATCAATTACAGGGATTGGTAATCGATTACAGGACCAATAAGCCTACTGGTAATCGATTACAGGCTGCCTGTTCATGTGTAATCGATTACACTGGATGGTAATCGATTACCAGAGCCTATCCTAGGCTAGTTTCTTAAGAGAATATCTATGTTTATGCTAAAACACATCCAATATGATTAATTATCACTACTAATGCACTTAATTCAATCATTCAATTATTACATACACAAGAAATCATAAATTCTTTCATAATAACAAGAATTCAAACAAGATCAAACACAATAATCTACAAACAATAAATAAGAGTAAATCAATCAATCAATCAATCAATCAATCCCTATTTTTCTAAATCTCATACATCTAAGAGGCCTAATTCTCTTCTAATAGAGAAGAACACTTCCTTGGGGAGAGGTTTTGTGAAAATATCAGCAAGTTGATTCTTAGTATCAACAAACTCTAATACACAATCTCCCTTTAGGACATGATCTCTAAGAAAGTGGTGTCTAATCTCTATATGTTTAGTTCTAGAGTGTTGAACTGGGTTTTTGGATAGATTTATGGCACTAGTATTATCACACTTAATAGGTATGCAATCAAGAATGATGCCATAGTCAGATAATTGTTGCTTCATCCATAAAATCTGTGCACAACAACTACCGGCAGAGATATACTCCGCTTCAGCAGTAGATAAAGCAACACTGTTTTGTTTCTTACTATGCCATGAGACAAGATCCGATCCAATGAATTGACAAGTTCCACTTGTACTTTTTCTATCAGTTTTAGATCCGGCAAAATCAGAATCAGAATATCCTATTAAGTTACATGTTGAATTCTTAGGATACCATAATCCTAAATTGATTTTTCCTAATAGATATCTCATGATTCTCTTTACTGCACTTAAATGTGATTGTTTGGGGTTGGATTGAAACCTAGCACACATACATACACTAAACATAATATCAGGTCTACTAGCAGATAAATAAAGAAGAGATCCGATCATACCTCGATATTGTTTTATGTCTATAGACTGACCAGATTCATCTTTATCTAAGTAACAACTAGTGCTCATCGGTGTAGACATGTGTTTTGCACTATCCATCCCAAATCTTTTGATCAATTCCTTGCAGTACTTGGATTGATTGATGAATATACCTTCTTGAGTTTGCTTGATTTGTAATCCCAGAAAGTACTTTAGTTCTCCCATCATTGACATTTCAAATTCACTTTGCATATCAAGGGAAAACTCCTTGCACAATGAATCATTAGTGGATCCAAAAATTATATCATCAACATATATTTGAACCAACAAAATATCATTATGCTTTCTCTTTATGAACAATGTGGTATCCACTTTACCTCTAGAGAATTATTTTTCTAGAAGAAAATTGCTTAAGCGTTCATACCACGCCCTAGGGGCTTGTTTCAAACCATAAAGAACCTTTTGTAATTTATAAACATGGTTTGGTTTATCAGGAATTTCAAAACCAGGGGGTTGTTCAACATATACCTCTTCTTGAATTAAACCATTTAGAAAGGCACTCTTAACATCCATTTGATAAAGTTTAAAATCCATTATGGATGCATATGCCAAAAGCATTCTAATGTCTTCTAATCTTGCAACAGGAGCATATGTTTCTTCATAGTCTATTCCTTCTTCTTGATTATACCCTTTTGCTACTAACCTGGCTTTATTTCTAATAATTATACCATGTTCATCTAATTTATTTCTAAAAACCCATTTTGTTCCTATGACAGGATAATTTTCAGGTTTTTCTACTAATTTCCACACATTGTTTCTTTCAAATTGGTTCAGTTCTTCTTGCATGGCAATGATCCAGTTATCATCTACTATGGCTTCTTTTATATTTTTAGGTTCAATCATAGATACAAAAGCCATATTATTGCATAAATCTTTAAGAGAATGTCTAGTTGTTACCCCTTTTGAGATATCACCAATAATGTTGTCGAGGGGATGATCTCTTGAAGCTTTCCATTTTCTTGGAAGTTCATCATTGGATTTGACTTCTTCTGGAGGATCTTCATTGTTTCCTTTATCATTTCCTTTGGAATCTTGTTCATGAATATTCATATGTTCTAAAGAATCTGCAATATCATCTAGCATATTCTTTCTTGACAAGATAGCATTAGATTCATCAAAGGTAACATGAATGGATTCCTCGATATTCATAGTTCTTTTATTATATATCCTATATGCTTTGCTTTGTAATGAATATCCAAGAAAAATACCTTCATCAGATTTTGCATAGAATTTTCCTAGATTATCTTTACCATTATTAAGCACAAAGCATTTGCAACCAAAAACATGTAGATGAGAAATATTAGGTTTTCTACCATTATATAACTCATATGGGGTTTTCTTTAAAATGGGTCTTATTAAGGCCCTATTCATGATGTAACATGCAGTATTGACAGCTTCAGCCCAAAAATACTTTGGAAGAGAAGTATCATTTAATAAAGTTCTTGCAATTTCTTCCAATGACCTATTTTTCCTCTCAACAACTCCATTTTGTTGAGGGGTTGTAGGTGCAGAAAAATTGTGTTCAATACCATGTTCATCACAGAATAATTCAAAATCTTTATTTTTAAATTCACCCCCATGATCACTTCTAATGGATGCAATCTTAAGATTTTTCTTGTTTTGTATGACTTTAGCAAGTTTTCTAAATGCTTGGAATGAATCACTTTTATGTGTAATAAATAATGTCCAAGTATATCTAGAGAAATCATCAACTATAACTAGAGCATAGTAATTTCCTCCAAAACTCATGGTTCTAGATGGACCAAATAAATCCATATGCAATAACTGTAAGGGTTGAGTGGTTGAAACAACATTTTTAGGTTTGAATGAGACTCTTGTTTGTTTGCCCTTTTGACATGCATCGCATAGTTTATCTTTTTCAAATTTCAATTTTGGCAAACCAACTACTAAATCTTTTGAAATTAATTTATTTAAGTGATCCATGTTTATGTGAGCAATTCTTTTATGCCATAACCATGGATCATCATCTTTACTAAGAAAGCAATGATTGTTTTCTTGTTTTATGCTTAAGTCTATCATGTAAACATCATTGACTCTATGTCCTACATGCTTTATATTAATGTCATGCTTATGTTCTATAAGACATTTCTGAGAATCAAATGATACTAGATAGCCTTTGTCGCATAATTGACTAACGCTAAGCAGGCTGTGCTTAAGTCCTTCAACAAGTAGAACATTTTCAATGGAGTTTGAAGAATTAGTACCTATTTTACCCACTCCAAGGATTCTACCTTTGTTTTTGTCACCATATGTTACATGCCCGCTTTTCTTTGGAGAGATTTGTGTAAAATTTGATGCATCTCCAGTCATATGTTTTGAGCATCCGCTATCTATGTACCACTTCTTTCTCAAAGATACCTGCATAATCAAGTTTTTGACTTAGGTACCCAAATTTTATTGGGTCCTTGCATGTTAGTATAAACTAAGGATCCTTTTGGGACCCATATCATTTTAATGTTACTGTAATTTTTCTTCAAGTAGCAAGTTGATATGCCATGTCCTCTTCTTCCACAGTAAAAACAAGTGATAGAATTAGAATTACATTTTTGTGTGGAAGTGGAAATTTTTTTATGAAACTTTTGTTGTTTTTCAGATTTATACCCTAGTCCATTTTTATTGGACACATATCTTTGTTTACTTAAAATAACATCTAAATTATTTTTACTATAAGAAAATTTTGCAAGTGAATTTTTCAACTCTTTAATTTCTTTTACATATTTATCACAGCAACTACAAGAATCTGATATTTTGTTGTCAGAAATAGTGGAGGTATTAATTTTTTCATTTGTTTTAGAAATTGAGACTTCATTTCTAAGAAGATCTAATTCTTTGTTTAACTTTGAAATTTCATTTTCTAAATTTGAAATTGTTTTCTTTGAAGATGAAACTAATTTTGCAAGTTTAATTGACTCTTTATGTAGATCAGCAAATGCTTCTTGCAATTCATCAAAAGAAATGGATAAGTTATTTGAAGACGTTACCTCTTCATCGCTTTCATAACTTTTAGCCATAAGGCAGAGATTTATCTCTTCATTTTCTGAATCTTCAGAAGATTCCGTATCATTTTCATCCCATGTGATGTATGCTTTCTTCAGTTTCTTTTCACTATGATTTTTCTTTTCAGATTTCTCCATCTTTTTCTTGAATATGGGACAATCAACCCTCAGATGTCCAGGTTGATTACATTCAAAGCATTTTAAAGTAGAGGATGAAGTTTCTGTCCTTCTCTTTGATTTAAAATTGGGTCGCCTCTGATTTCCTCTTACTTTAAGAAATTTGTTGAACCTTTTTACAAAAAGACTTAGATCATCATCATCATCTGGATCATTATCCTGATCACTTTCTTCTTGAATTGAGGATGATGCTTTAAGAGCAATTCCTTTCTTTTTCTTGTCATTTTCTTCATGTTGGTGTAATCTCAATAGTTCCATCTCGTGTTCCTGCAACTTTCCAAATAAAGTGGCAAGGGACATGTTAGACAAATCTCTTGATTCAGTAATGGCCGTTACTTTGGGTTGCCATTCTCTACTTAAACATCTTAACACCTTGTTTATGAGATCCTCATTTTGAAATTCTTTACCTAAGGCTACTAGATGATTTACTATATGTGTAAATCTCTTTTGCATGCTTTGAATATTTTCATTTGCATTCATTCTAAATAATTCATACTCATGAGTTAGTGCATTTATCCTAGATCTTTTAACATCTGTAGTTCCTTCATGTGTTAATCGAAGAGTGTCCCACATTTCCTTAGCACTCTTACAATTTGAAACCCTGAAATATTCATCCATTCCTAGGGCAAATGTTATTATGTTTTTGGCTTTTAAGTTGTATTGTACTCGTTTTCTATCCTCTTCAGACCATCTATCTCTAGGTTTTTCTATAGTTATGCTTTCACTTGCTGAACTACCATCTATTGTAACTCTTTCTACTGTGGTGGGTATATAAGGCCCTATTTCTATGGCTTCCCAGATATTTAGATCTATTGCCTCAATAAAAATTTGCATTCGGGTTTTCCAGTAGTGGTAACCCTCTCCATTAAAGATTGGAGGTCTATTGATAGAATTCCCTTCTGGAAATAAGGAATTTGCTGAGGCCATCTTTTTCTTGAAGCTTCTAAACTTTATACAAGAATGAAGCTCTGATACCACTTGTTAGACAAGTGGCCTCAGATATCTTAAGAAGGGGGGGGGGGGGTTGAATTAAGATATTCCAAACTACTTCCCCAATTAAAAATCTATTTCACTTTTTATTCAAGTTATAAATTCCCTTAATAATGAACTTCTTCAAAATATTGATTCAAATAAAAAAATTTGAATATGAATATAAAGCAATAATAAACAAAGGAGATTAAGGGAAGAGAAAGTGCAAACTCAGATTTATACTGGTTTGGCCACACCCTTGTGCCTACGTCCAGTCCCCAAGCAACCCGCTTGAGAGTTCCACTATCTTGTAAATTCCTTTTACAAGTTCTAAACACACAAGGACAATCCTTCCTTTGTGTTTAGAATTCCTTTACAACAAGAGACCCACGGTCTCTTAATCCCTTAGAGAATGAGGAGAAGAAGAAGAATGAATCTCCCTAGAAAGAGATGGATTTTACAGATTAAGCACTCAAATAATTCCTTAATGAATTGCAATTGAATTGGCCAAGGAATTCTTAAGAGGATAAAATGATTTTGCTCTTTGAGAGGATAAACACTTGTTTTTCTGAAAAACTCTGAGCAAATTCGTGTTATAAGTCACATATATATAGACCATTGGTGGTCATGAATAAAGCCTTTGAAAAGTTGTGACTCTTAGAATTATTTTTCTGAAAATTCTGTCTGGTAATCGATTACAGGAATTGTGTAATCGATTACAGCTTTTAAAATTTGAATTAAAACGTTTATTAACTGCTGGTAATCGATTACCAAAATTGTGTAATCGATTACACAGTCTAAAATTTCGAATTCAAATTTTAGTAGCTGTTATAAAACATATTTGGCCACTGGTAATCGATTACATCCTCTGGTAATCGATTACCAGAGAGTAAATTCTTTGAAAAACACTTTTTAATTTAAATTACTTGGCCAAACCTTTGCTAATTCAATTAGGAATTCCCTTCCTAATATACTAGTGATCATCTTGATGTTGTGACTTGTAATCTTGAAGTATTGTCTTGAATTTAATCTTGAAAAGCCCATTTGCATCAATTGCATCATATCATTATGATCATCATCAAAACACCAAAGGCAATTGCATCTACAGCCTGCATCTTCTCTCTCGCACTCATTTGCCAGCATTGTCGCTTTCTTCTGCATCAAAGCATCGTCGATACAAGTGAGTTCCTTACTCCTTTCAATCTTTTAAGTTGTTGAACCTTAGGGTAGAAAACCATAGATTTTAGTTTTCAATCTTTAGGGTTTTTCATAATTTTAGAGTAGGTAAAAATTAGGACTTTTTATATGATTATGATGTGTAGTTATTTTCAATTGTCTTGCATGTTTGATAATGCCTTTTAGAGGCTTAAAAAAGACAAGGAAACGAATTGCGTTTTTTCTGGAACACGCGATGAACTCGCTAAGTGAGCATGTTGCGCTAAGCGAGTTCATCAAAATTCCTGAACATATGCATTTCCAGACAAACTCGCTAAGCGTGCTTAACGCGCTAAGCGAGTTCATCTCGTGAGGATGAACACTCATCCTCTTGTTGAGAGACTTGTGGCTAAGCGAGGCTGAATTGCTAAGCCAAAGTAACTTAGAAAATTTTGTGTTGAAAGCCTCGCGCTAAGCCGAGTTTACCTGAGCTAAGCGCATTTCATCACGACAACTATTAGGCTAAGTGAGCTTAGCTTCAGCTAAGCCGATATGTTATGTTTCTCAGGGCACGCTGAGCGAGCTATATCCCGCTAAGCATTTATTGTTAACTTCAGCCTTTATTGTTGTTGTTTAACTTGAAAAATTTTGGTCTAAGGAATTTTGAGTTCTTTTTAGTTACAGATGACATCAAGAAAAAGAGCTAGAACGGAGGACATCCCTTCATCATCCACTCTAGCTCCTCTGTCAGTAACCGTAGGACAGGATGCCCAAAACTCACTAACTTTAGTTCCTATGCTACAAAGCTTATTCCGAGGACAGTTTATTATCATGCACAGCCTGCAAGAGTTGGCTCACAATAGGCCAATCATATCCATGGAGCATTTTCTTGAGCAAGTAGCTTGGCCTGAAGCTCAACTTCCTTTGGTGAGACCCAACGAGGCAGCTCCGCCTGAGCCCACACCTGTGCAGGTCAATCCATAGCCAGCTGACCCATAATCTCCAGTGGTGAATCCACCTTCTTCCCCTAAGCTTGAGGCAGTTCCCCCATCTCCTCCTCTGATTGTCATCTCTGACGCATCATCAGATGAAGCGGCTGCCCCTCCTGATACACCAGCTACAGAAACAGCTGACCCCCCTGCTTCCCCAATTGGAGGAATTTCTGATCTTTCTGATTCGTCATCTAGAGAAGCTGTTGCTCTCACTGATTCCCCAGTTTAAACATTGCTGACATTGTTGATTCTTGATGTTACTTTTTGCTTTTTGGTTTATTATTTTAATTATGGTTTTAGTACAGTAATTCCTTTTTGTTAGTTTTATTTATGGGTAATTTATCTGCTCATTCTGAAGCATTTTGAACAGTTTAACTTAGTTTTTGATGACATGGGAGTGAAACACTTTTATCTTTTTGTGAAAATGGTTGTATGATTTTATTTTGAATTGAGTGTGTGATTGTGCTGGAGTTTGTGTTTCTTTTCATGAGTTTGAGCAAGTGTGTATGTTAGACAAAGAAAGAACAAGAATGTGAAATTGCATTTATAATTGTTAGTCAGTAGACAGATTGATTGAGAAAGAAAAGCTTGAACCAAAATCAGTGAGAGTGTGACCTTACTCTATGAGTGAATGACTAGCTGTGAGTAATAATCTTTGCATGAATCTTTGAATTTTAGAATGAAATGTATAAATGAGGACATGATGAAGGCCACGATTGTACATACACAAGCCTTTTGACCAAACAACTTACCTTGCAAGATAACTGTATCCTTTGCTTCTTTTATAAGCTGAATGATTTTGTCATAAATTGAACCCTGAACTTAAATAATTATCTCTTGATACCTTGCTTAGATTCTAGGAGAGCATATGGTTCAAGGCAAAATTTACCCCAAATTTGGGAGAGTAAAGTCAGTTAGAATGCAAAGAAAAAGGTAAAGCATCAACACACATAACAAATAAGTTGTATGTTAAAAAAAAAAGAAGAGAAAAGAAAAAACATTGTGCTGTTACAATAAGGTCAAAAGCAAATCAAGAGGAAAAGATAGTTAGAAAGCTACTTGTATGACATAAGACCATTGGGATAAGTCTAGGATTTGTGCTCTCTTAGAATCTAAACCTTTTAATCCTGGAAAAACCAATGAATTTTTGTAGCCAAGCTTGAGAAAGTCCTTCTGATTCTGTTTATACATTTTTTACTTTATGGCATGAGATGAAATTCAAAGATTGGACCTCTTGCTAGTTGTCATTAATGAATAGCTTAAACACTTGTGCTTGAGTGAAACAGTAGCCGTGAGATTGTGGTTTAAGCTACTTTCCTTGATATCTGTCTCATGCCTAACTCCATCTAATTGTTCAGGTTACATTTTATTCTTCTCTTTGGATAACTGCATACCTTGTGAAAGACAAGTGATGAGGGCATTTTACTCCATTCTCTTAACATGCAATCAGTAACTTTTGTTGCATACAACTTTGTACATAGTCACTGCATGTCATTGTCACTTGAGGACAAGTGAGTTGTTCTCTTTTTGCTTGAGGACAAACAAAACTGTAAATTTGGGGGAGTAGTTAGTCGGTGAAAACGACTAACTTTTCTGTATAAAACTTGTGTAAATTGTATCAGACTCTTCCAATTTATGGTTATTTTGTAGTGTTATAAGTATTTTCTGTTAAGCATAGGTAATAAATACTTAGTACCTCTATTTTGTGTGTTTATTAATCATTTTCTCTCAATTTTAGGTTAATTAGGCAAGCTTTGAAAAGTGTTGTTTTTCACCTTCTCGCTAAGCCAATCTGCTGGCTTAGCGAGCGTCCGCTAAGCGCAACACTCATGGGCTAAGTGAGAGGAAGACTCTGGAAGAAGATGAGCTGTACAGGTTCACTAAGCGCACCACTTCAGTTCATCCACTAAGCGAGAAAGGCACGCGCTAAGCCGAAATTCACTAATGTGCGCTAAGCGGTCCATAAGTGCGCTAAGCGCACGAGCACGAACAAGGCCACCTATTTAAGCCTGAAATCAGATTTTAGAGAGAGAGTTTGGACTACGATTCAAAGCTTTACATGTCTAGGGTTTCTAGAGAGAGAAAAAGGTCCAAGTTGCAGAGAGTTTTGAGAGATTTGGTTGTGTGAAGATTTGCAGCGACCAGAGCTTGAAGCAAGAGCCGGTTTGAAAGATTGAGATGAGTTTGTGAGTGATTGTGAGATCCTAGAGGTAAAGGAGACATCCTTGCCACTTGTACTTTTGCAATCTTTCATCTTGTTCTTCTCTTTGTTGTAAAGAAGGCTTCCTGGTATGGAAAGATAAATCCTCTGTTGGATCTTCCCTGTAGGTACCTGATGTAAATATATTTCTATCTATTTAATGATGTTTTGGTGTTCTCTGTGCTATCTGTTTTTCACTCCAGTATGCCTCTACCTTGATCACATAGATGCATGCTTTCTTAGGGTCATTCAACAGTGGAAACTGGTCTGACTCTAAATTCCTTGATAGTACAGGGCTAAGTTGTCGTACTATCAGGAGGAATCACGGTGTGATAATTTAGTTGTGTATGTGTGTCTTAATGCTGTCCTGGTTGAGTTTAGTCTTACAAGAGGAATCTGCGGACGATGCTTGATCAGGATTAGGCTAAACTATCATGAGGAATCGGGGTTTAGTATCTCAGGAGACACCATAAGAACACATGAGCATTGTTAGATAGAGAATATCTTTTTTGCATCAGGCACATATTAGAAAGGCCAACGTGTTCTCTACTTGTTTTTACACATCATTTCTCTCGCGTGATTTTCTTTCTTTTTGCACAGATAGTTTATACACTTGTTCATATTCACACTTACCTTTACACACCAGACACCTATTTTCTGAAATAGCTTACCAAATAACATAAGTTCCCCGAGTGTTTGATACTCGGTTCTTACCGTTTTATACTACTTGTGCAATCCGGTGCACTTGCCGGAAGCCGAACAGGATCCCTCACCCATGTGTTCAAATATTTTCCAAGAGACAACCCGTCTCTTGATTACAATTCTCACAATTCAAGAGACAACCAATCTCTTGATTACAACTGACTTTTTGAGATGAACATAAAGATTTCTCTCCTTTAGAGTGGATGATACAAATTGAAGTTCCTACTGAAATTTCTCTCTTTTAGAGATGATAATACAATTTGAAGTTCCTGGATGAATTCTCAATAGATTTGCAAGTGTTTTCCCCAAGAGTTATTGAGAGAGCATTTGGCAATTAAGTTCTCTTAGAATCTCTCTCTTGCTTTTCGAAGTCAGACACACATATATATAGGCCCTTCATGCCTTTTCAAAATGGTTTGAAGAAATGCGTCTTTTCAAAAAGTCTTTTCTGAAATTTTTCACTGGTAATTGATTACAAGTTTTTGGTACTCGATTGCATAGTTATATTTTGAAGGGTCATGGCTTTTCAAAGTGCTTTCTGAAGTGTCGTTGCTGGTAATCGATTACAAACTTCTGGTAATCGATTACATGATTCAAAATTCAAATTCAAAACCCTTTTTAAATGCTGATTTTCAAAATTATCTTCTGGAAATCGATTACACTGCCTGGTAATCGATTACTAGAGCCTTGATATCTTGGAAACACTTGTTTTGAGGCAAAAGCTTGATCTTGAATTAATCTTGAAGCAATGCTTGTTTGTTGATGCAACCTTGTATTAATCTTGAAGCAATGCTTAACCTTTGAATGTTTGTTGAAGTAATCTTGAAAGCAACCTTGTGTGATTATTCTTTGGCATCATCAAAACCATGTATTCATACATTCACAAATTTGTGGGACTCACAATCATGAAATGGAAAAGTCATTTGTTGGGCATCCATTTGTGAGTCGACTATCAAATGAGAAGATTATTGTTGCTGATATGACGAAGTCCATGGTGAAGCCAAAAAATATTCTTTTGACGTTGAAGGAGCACAATGACAATAGTTATACAACAATAAAAAAAATTTACAATGCCAATAGGAATGACATTACCTACAAAACAAATAGGTACCAACTGTCGTTGCTTGATATTATTGGTGTTACACCAACAGGAATGACATTCTCCGCTACTTTTGCTTACTTGGGAGGAGAACGTCTTAATTTGTCTCTGATGAATGCATTGAAAAATGTATTCCCAGATGCTACGAACTTGTTGTGTCAGTTTCACATTGACAAGAATGTGAAGGTGTTGGATCAAGTGGCCTCGGAATAATTAAGAAGGGGGTGTTGAATTAATTATGAACGTGTCTTGACAAATTAAAAATCTATCCTTCTTAATGCTACTAGATTCAATTAGGCTTTTACTACTAAGTTAAGAAAGTAAAGAACAAAAATAGAAACTTAACCAAAAGTAAAAGCAATAATTAAAAGTACACAGCAGAAATTAAAGAGTGTAGGGAAGAAGAAGACATACACAAGATTTATACTGCTTCGGCCACAAACCGTGCCTACATCCAGTCCCCAAGCAACCTGCGGTTCTTGAGATTTCTTTCAACCTTGTAAAATCCTTTACAAGCCAAAGATCCACAAGGGATGTATCATCCCTTGTTCTCTTTGATAAACCAAATGGATGTACCCTCCACTTGAACTGATCCACAAGAGATGTACCCTCTCTTGTTCTCAGTATAACAATCCCCAAGTAGATGTACCCTCTACTTGTACCACAAAGGATGCACCCTCCAATGTGTTGGGACAAAGAATTCTTAGGCGGTTAGTCCGTTGAATCTTTGTAAGGGGAAACAAAAGATATCTCAGGCGGTTAGTCCTTTGAAATCTTTTGCTTAAGGGGAAGGGAAGAATCAAAAGAATTCTCAGGCGGTTAGTCCTTTGAATATTTTGTAAGGGAGAAGAGAGACACAAAACAATTCAGGCGGTTAGTCTTTCGTTCTTTGGGCAAAGGGAGAAGAGAATGAAAAAGATGAATAGCACAAGTTTTTGAACAAAGAACTTTTCTTGGAAGAGAAAGTGTTGAGCAAAAACTTTTAGAAAGATGAAGAGAAATGAATTAGAAAGTTTTGTTGAAAGTGTTGAAAGAGATGAAAGAAGATATTGAGAGATGTTGAAAGATTGATTCAAGGATGTTGAAAGAAGATGATGTAAAAGATAGATGATTCAAAGATGATTGATGATTTTTGAAACTCATGCCATGGTCATATATTTATAATCTCTTGATGACTCAAGTCAAAGCTTGTGACTCTTGGCAATTTCTTTGAAACTAGTCACTTAAAAAGTTGTGACTTTTGAAAAAATCTTCAGAAACAAGTCACTTGAAGAATTGTGACTTTTGGAAATGTATGTTTTGAAATTAGTCACTAGTAATCGATTACCATTAAGGTGCAATCGATTACACATCGACAGATGTGACTCTTCATTTTGAATTTTGAAAATTAAAACGTTTAGAAGCTTTGGTAATCGATTACAAGTATTGTGTAATCGATTACACAAGTTTAAAATGATTTAAAACTATTTAAACACAAGTTGTAACTCTTGAAATTTGAAATCTTAACGTTTTAAAACACTGGTAATCGATTACTACCTTCTGGTAATCGATTACCAGAGAGTAAAACTCTTAGGTAATGATTTTGTGAAAGCTTCTTGTACTACTCAATGTTTTGAAAAACTTTTTTGAGTCTTCTCTTGATTCTTGAATCTTAAGTCTTGAATCTTGATCTTGATTCTTGAAACTTTGGAATTTGCTTAACTCTTGATTCTTTGGCATCATCAAAATAACCTTGGAAGACATTGCTTCCACAATCTCCCTCTTTTTGATGATGACAATCCTGAAATCAAGAGAATGCATACAATTTGGTTCTACAGTTCACTCATCCCTTTCGCTCCCTTTCTTTTTGAATTTATGCTTAATTTTAAAGTTTTGAAAAAAAATATAATAACTTGATTTCTTAAAATACCCATGATCGGAGCCATATCCGAATCAAATGAACATTAAAATGCAGTATCTAGGAAGTGATCCTAGGTCGTCTCCCAGTGAGCAATGATCAAACAAACATTCATAACATATAATAATAAAACAGTAACGAAATGAAGGGGGGGGGGTTGTTTGTTTTTGTAATTTAAACAGCAAGCAAACTTGAATTAAGAAATAACATAACTAAAACATGTTGTTTCCCCTTGATTCAAAAGCAAGTCTCTTATCCTAAGTTACAAGAATTTATCCCTAATCAGTTCAACCACTTAATCCAACCCAAATTAATTTACTAAGCGAAAATTAACACAAGGCTGTCATTATGTGATTAAGCAACACATACACCAATTAATCCCTCTCACATGTCCATGAAGCATGAACTTTAATTAAGCACAGAGACAATTAATCATGCATTAAGCATGCATGGATTAATATCAGCAACAATACAGAATAATTGGTGAAGGGAAAAAACTGATCAGAATTTAATATTAAGAACAAAACCTCAAAGAGAGCTATGCTTAATCCTCAAGAGAAAACAACAGTAGAGATTCAACCTTCCATAATCAACAGAAACGAAATGGAATTTGAAGCAGAAAATGAAATGGAAATTGAAGCAAAAAACGAAACTTGAAATTGCTACGTGAACAGTATACGTGAACAGTAACACGAAAAGAAGCTGAAAAATGTAACCCTATAGTCTCCTCCTCCGTGAACAGTAACCAACCACCTCTTAAAAACCCTAGCAGTTGGGCTCACTAAAATAAGGTCTGGTGGCCCAATTACAAAAATACAGCCCAAAAACGAAATAAAATAAAACTGGACGATAAATAAAATTGTCTGCTCTCTTCAAGTCCAAGCCGACGGTTCAGCCCAATTCTGGATCCAAGCCCAATTGCTTATAATTCTCCTGAAATTAAATTAAAAACACAAAATTAGTCAAGTAGGCCCGAATGATAAAATTGCATAATTAATTTGACAATTAAGGTTAATCAGTAATTAAAATGGTGACAGAAAGGGGTAAGAAATAGGAGAAAATAATGACACATTGTCATACCCTAATTTCGTCTGGGGACTATTGTTTGATGGCATGCAACCTTTGGTTGACCGTTGCGAGGTACTTGGCACCCTTTGTTGCACAATACGTGAAGTTTCGAGACATGCCGGAAATCAAAAAGGAAGCATTGTTACGCAATCCGTGAAATTCCGTAACATGCCGGAAATCAAAGGGAAGTATTGTTATGCAATCCGTGAGTTTCCGTAACATTCCGAAAGCTAAAAAAGGAGTAATTACATGACCCGTAAGGTTTCGTAACCTTACGGAAAGAAAACAAGTATCGTTACGAAATTCGTAAAGTTTCATAACGTTACGGAAAAAGAATCATCAAAAAAGCAAAGGGGGTGTATTTAGTAAAAAAGGGGGTGCAAATAGCAACCAGGCCCACTTGGGCCTTCCAGGATGTTCCTCCAGAAGGCGGTTGCTTCTAAAGGAAGCAACCTGGCTCGCCTGGGCGAGCTGGGTGGCAAGCTCCTCCTCTATTTTCCTATAAATAGAGGGAGGAGTGAAGGTGAAAGGGGTTAAGCCCTTCTGGTACTTCGTAATCACTTAAAATTAGTGAGGAAAATTGTTTCCGTGAAGAAAATCCAAGCCGAGGCGCTTCCGTAATGTTTCCGTGGGTGATTTCGCGAAGATTTTCAACCGTTCTTCGCCGCTCGTCGTTCGTTCTTCGTCATTCGTCGGTCTTCAACCGGTAAGTTTCCGAAATCGAACTTTTTAATTCATTCTATGTACCCTTGGTGGTCCCCATTTGTTTCGCATACTTTTATTTTCGTTTCATTTACTTTCCGTACCCCCTTTTTGACGTGCTTTATTCATTTACTTAAGTCATTTTCTCGCCTAATCGAAAAATAAAATAAATTTCCACCGATCATTTGAATTGTAATATCCATTAATTTCTGTTAAAATGAAATCCGACCGTTCGGTCATGCCGTAACCACGTTGGAAACCAAAAAGAGGTAAAATAATAATATAATAATAAAAAAATATCTTCTAGTAAAATAAACCAAAAAAATCCATCAGACGTTTCTCTTTGGGATTTCTCTTTCTTAATTGAATTGACTAATAACTAAAGTGAAACTAAGGCTAAAATCAACTCGCAAAGTCAAACTCGTCCGCAAAAAGATCACTAAAAAGAATTTTAAGGTTCGATACCTAAGTTTTTCTCACCAAGTAAAAATAGGTCATTTTAAGGTCCAATGCCTTAAGAGGACCTCCTTCCAAGTAAAAAGAAGCGCTTGACTCGTCCTTTAGAAAGAACTACGTAGGTCTGATTTCCTCTTCGATGGAGGGTACGTAGGAGCAAGAGCCCTGCTTTTGTCGACCTCAAAAATAAAAAAAGAAATAAAAGTTAGATACGCAATTTCACACAATTCTAATTTAAGGCTGTTGTCCTTTGGGACAAACGTGAGAGGTGCTAATACCTTCCTCAAACGTAAATACAACTCCCGAATCTAGAATATTCTTCATGACCGGTTTCCTTTGGTTTTTCCGACGTTTTCCACAAATAAACGTTGGTGGCGACTCCGCGCATTTTTCTCCTTTGGAAGACGCACCCGTGAGGCTCACCTCGCTCGCCCGCAAAAGGGTAGGTTGCGACACACATCAAATTCCCCCACACTTAGCCTTTTGCACTACTGGGCAAAATCAAAAAGCAAAGCAAGGAACAAATCCAGAGACATTAAAGAGAGACAAACAAACACAAAAACATTTACATATTTCTCAATGAATCTCAAGGAATGGGCAGCATCCAACACGTAAAGAGTTAAAGAATCAAGACAGTCATGAAAATCATCCAAGCACCTCAAACATGGCGAGGTAGTCAATCAGCTCAAGAATTGAATGAAAAGTGATAAAGCCTCACAAGATATGCACTCTATCTCTTAAGTGTCTAGGCTACTGTTTACTCTCAGAGCACCCATGAAAACAAACACCACATAGACTTGGTAAGACTCTAAAATTGACAACCAAACACCATAAACACATGCACATGAGGATCAAAAGGTCTTTTAAGGTTGTAATGGGGCCAGGGACAAGGTAGAGGAAAGTATGGGATAAGTAGCTAAAACCCAAAGGAATAGAGGAGCAATGGGGAATAAGTGGAAATTAAGCAAAAGTAGTAAACCTAAAACCAAAATTAAAAATTAAGCACAAAAAGTAAACCCAAAACCTCCAATATCAACAAAATCAACCAAGACCTCAAACCGGTCCAAGTCCTCAACTTCATTCTTTTTCTGTTTTTCTCTTTTTATTTTATTTTATTATTATTTTTTTTAGAAAATGAAAATTTGAAAGCATTTTGAATATTTGAAAAATAAAGCAACAATTAGGCAATATATGTATATACATCAAGCATGGAAAAAATACATCATCAAGCATGGCCAAAAAAGAAAAACATATCTTCCAATGAAACATACCCCCCCACACTTATTCCCAAAACAATTCCAAAGCTCCAAAATTCCTTAAGGGTAGGGTGAGATCATGGTTTTTCACTTAAGGTTTGTAATGAGCTTCAAAACAAAGAAAAGGGAACATAGGCTCAAAAGGGCTATCAAAGGAATTAATTCAAGGTAGGCACATTTGGCTAGAGGATTATAAGAACAAAATTCCTATATCATCTCCCAACATGCATGTGAACTAAGAAGTATCAACAAGAGTCAAGCCAAGGCTATTGTGCAAGCAATCAATGGGGCAAAACACACCGAATAAAATAGATGATGATGGCTCAAAATCTCACCAAGGGTAAATCTATCACTTTCAATTCAACCTTTCAAAACCCACTTGACATGTAGAGAAAAACAACGATTTCAATTCACAAAATGCCAAGAAACTCCTATTTCAAAAAAAAATTACCCAATACCTGTACATAACCTAGAATTCAAAGAGAAACATGCAGTGTTGTACACAAAATATAAAACCAAAATAACAAAATTAACCTAGAAAACCCCAAACAAAGAACAATCTCCCCCCCACACTTAAACAACACATTGTCCTTAATGTAGCACAATCATAAGATCAAGAGCAATCAGAACAATCAATAAATTTGGACAAGTGCAATAAAAGTAAAGAAGGAGACAAAAAAAGAAAACACCCTAAGTCATGGCAGAAGAGAAGTAGGGTGAAGTAAGGAGGTCTCCTCCACCACTACATCCACTAAGGAAGGATTTGTGAGGAATGGTTTCAGCCGGTGTCCATTGACCTTGAAGCTCTTATCTATGGATTCACTTTTGATCTCAACTATACCATAAGGAAAAACATTAGTCACCACAAAAGGACCAATCCACTTTGACCTCAACTTACCACTCATGAGTAAGGAGGTCTCCTCCACCACTACTTCCACCAAGGAAGGATTTGTGAGGAATGATTTCAGCCGGTGTCCATTGACCTTGAAGCTCTTATTTGTGGATTCACTTTTGATCTCAACTATACCATAAGGAAAAACATTAGTCACCACAAAAGGACCAATCCACTTTGACCTAAACTTACCACTCATGAGTCCGAGCCTAGAGTTAAACAATAAAACTTTGTGTCCAACCACAAAGTCTTTCATAGCTATCAAGCTGTCATGGAACTTCTTGGTCTTCTCCTTGTAGAATTTGGAACTCTCATAGGTTTCTAAACGGATCTCATCTAGCTCACTTAGTTGCAACTTCCTTTCCTCTCCAGCCTGATCAATAGAGAAGTTTCAAGTCTTTACAGCCCAGTAGGCTCTGTGCTCTATCTCTACAGGAAGATGACATGCCTTGCCAAAGACAATCCGATAAGGAGACATTCCTATGGGTGCTTTGTAGGCAGTCCTATGCGCCCAAAGAGCATCATCCAGCCTGGTGCTCCAATCCTTTCTGTTCGGCTGCACAATCTTCTCCAAGATCCTTTTATCTCCTTGTTTGAAATCTCAGCCTGCCCATTAGTTTGGGGGTGGTAAGGTGTGGAAATTTTGTGCATGACCCCATACTTTTTAAGCAAGGCATACATGGATCTATTCCAAAAATGGGTGCCTTGATCACTAACGATGGCTCTAGGGACTCCAAACCTGCAAAACATATTAGATCTAACAAAATCCACAACAACCTTAGCATCTTTAGTTCTGGTGGCTTTGGCTTCCACCCATTTTGAAACATAATCAACAACAAGGAGAATATAAACAAAACCAAAAGAGACAGGGAAAGGCCCCATAAAGTCTATACCCCAGACATCAAACACCTCACAGAACAACATGGGTTATTGAGGCATTTGTTGTCTCCATGAAAGTGAGCCGCCTGCTCTCTGACAAGGCTCACAAGTGCTACAGATTCTCCACACATCCTTGAAGATGGTGGGCCAATAGAAACCACAGTCAAGCACCTTGCGAGTTGTCCTCTGTATGCCAAGATGGCCACCTGGTGCGAAAGAATGACAAAATTGCAGGACAGAGTCAATCTCATGGTCTAGAATGCATCTCCTAATAACCTGGTCACTGCACAACTTCCACAAATAGGGGTCATCCCAAATATAATGCTTAGCATCGCTCTTAATTTTATCAGTTTGAGCTTTAGATGCTAAGGGAGGAAAAACAGAAGCAACCAAATAATTCACAATATTAGCGAATCAAGGAGTGGGGAAGGAATCAGAAATATTATACAGAATGTACAAATGGTCATCCGAAAAATCATCCCGAATGGGTGAGTCCTCAGACGCACGCTCAATCCTACTCAGGTGGTCAGCCACGAGGTTCTATGCACCGCTCCGATCACGGATCTCCAAATCAAACTCTTGGAGCCAAAGCATCCACTTGATCAATCTAGGCTTTGATTCAGCCTTCTTCAACAGGTACTTCAGAGCTGCATGGTCAGTATAAATAATAACACGAGTTCCAAGCAAATACAAACGAAATTTATCAAGAGCAAAAACTATCGCTAATAGCTCCTTCTCTGTGGTAGTGTAATTTGCTTGGGCAGCATCCAAAGTTCTGGAAGCATAGTAGATCACCCGAGGCAGCTTGTCAATCATTTGAGCAAGGACAGCCCCCAATGCATAATTGGATGCATCACACATCAGCTCAAATGGGGCTGTCCAATCAAGTGCTTAAATGATAGGGGTGGTAGTCAACGCACGCTTGAGGCAATCAAAAGCCTCTTTGCACTGGTCATCAAAATCAAACTCCACCTCTTTTTGCAGCAGATTGGATAGTGGAAGGGCCACTTTGCAAAAGTTCTTGATAAGGTGCCTATAAAACCCTGCATGACCAAGAAAAGAACAAACCTCTCGCATGCAAGAGGGGTAAGGCAATTGTGAAATAACAACTATCTTTGCAGGGTCTACCTCTATGCCCCTACTAGAAATGATATGCTCTAAAACTATACCTTGTTCTACCATGAAGTGACATTTTTCAAAATTCAGCACAAGGTTAGTTTCAATGCATCTATTAAGAACTTTACCCAGACTATCCAAACATGCATCAAAAGAGGATCCATAAACAGTAAAATCATCCATAAACACCTCTATGCAACTCTCTAAAAAGTCACTGAAAATGCTAAGCATACACCGCTGGAAGGTACCAGGGGCGTTGCATAGGCCAAAGGGCATCCTCCTATAGGCAAAAGTGCCAAAGGGACAGGTGAATATGGTCTTTTCTTGATCCTCAGGAGCAATATGAATTTGTAAATAACCAGAAAAACCATCAAGAAAACAGTAATGAGACTTACCTGCCAAGCGCTCAAGCATTTGATCAATGAATGGCAGTGGAAAATGATCTTTTTTGGTTGCCTGGTTCAGCCTCCTATAATCAATGCAGACTCGCCAGCTGTTCTGCACTCTTGTGGGGATAAGCTCATCCCTCTCATTCTTGATCACTATGAGGCCTGTCTTCTTAGGAACCACTTGGATTGGACTCACCCACTGGTTGTCAGAAATGGGGTAGATGATTCCAGCTTGCAAGAGCTTGGTCACCTCCTTTTTCACCACATCTAAAATGATGGGGTTGAGTCGCCGCTGTGGCTGCCTCACTGGCTTAGCTCCATCCTCTAAAAGTATCCTATGCATGCAGGTAGATGGGCTAATACTAGGAATGTCTGCTAAAGTGCATCCAATGGCTTTCTTGTGCTTCTTGAGCACTAGTAACAAACTTCTCCTCTTGCTCAACAGCAAAGGAGGCAGAGATAATCACTGGAAATTTTTCCTTGTCCTCTAAGTAAGCATACTTGAGGTTTACTGGTAAGGGCTTCAACTCTAGTGTGGATGGTGGCTGAACAGTGGGAGGAACCAGGGTAGGAGAAGAGGAGGGTTCCTCAGCCTGTACCTCATAAAGCAAGTCAGAAGTATATGTACTTCCTGCAACATGGTTAGTGCGTTCTGACTCTAAAAAATCAACATCAAGAGGTACAACACCCAGAAAATCAGAACCAGACTCAAATTCAAATTTACTCTCAGCATAAAAATCAGATACTGGACCAAATTCAAACTCAGATTCAGATTCAATGCATGAGGATTGACAAGTATGCAGATAAGATAAAAATAGATGTTTCCTACCATGAAGAGAATCAAAATCAAACATATAATCATCAACAATCTGATCAAGTATCTTAGCACGAAAAACAGAATGATCCTCAGATAGATGTTTCATGGCATCAAGAATGTTAAAATGAACAACAATATCACCAAATTCCATAGACAATGTGCCAGCATAAACATATATCTTAGTTCAGGCTGTTTTCATAAATGGCCTGCCTAAAATAATTGGAACTGAACCACGGGAAAATCCCTCTTCCATATCAAGAACATAAAAATCAGCAGGAAAAATAAGTTCACCAACCCGAACCAACACATCCTCTATGAAACCTGCGGGGTAAGCAACACTTCTATTTGCCAAGTGAATCACCACATTCGTAGGTTGCAAAGGTCCAAGAGATAAAGAATTGAAAATGGACAGAGGCATAACACTAACTGATGCTCCTAGATCTAGCATGGCATTCTCAAATTTTCTATTCCCAATAATGCAAGGTATACAGAAAGTACATGGGTCCTTAAATTTCTCAGGAATGTGAGGAATAGATTTACCTATCAATGCTGACACATTTCTGCCCATGATAATCCTTTCATTGCCTTTGAGCCTCCTTTTGTGGGTGCACAGCTCCTTTAGAAACTTGGCATATTTTGAAATTTTCTTGATGGCATCTAGCAGAGGTATGTTCACCTCTACTTTCCTGAAGGTCTCCAAGATCTCCTTATCCACTTCTTCCATCTTTTTGTTTGGAATTGCTCTAGGTGGAAATGGAAGGGGGATAGAAGGCTGTTGCAAGTCAGAACTACTAGAAGAAGGTCCACCTGCATGAAAATTTTTGTTAGCTCCCTCATGATCAGGAATCTTTCTCCTTTATGCAGCTAGCTCATCCTCTTTTCCGGGTGTAGAATGAAGCTTGACAGGTTCAAGTGCAGGTGCTGCTACAGGTGGAGGCACTTCAATTTGCTTGCCAGACCTCAAGGTGATGGCACTCACATTTTTCGGATTCTGCACAGTTTGTGAAGGCAATTTGTCAGAATTTTGGGACTGAGCTTGGTTCAACTGAGTAGCCATCTGCCTCATCTGATTTGTCAGACTCTGAATGGAGGCTCTTGTCTCTTGCTGAAATTGCATATTCTGGATGGTCATTTGCCTCACTAACTCCTCTAAGGAAGTTTGAGAAGGGGCCTCAATTGCATGTTGTCTTTGTTGTTGCTACTGGATTGGAGGAGGAACATATGGCCTGCTTGGACCAACAACATTCTGGAAAGGAGGGACAAGCTGTTGTTGCTGCTGTTGTTGTGGAGGATTTGCCCATCTCAGATTTGGATGATTCCTCCAACCTGGATTGTATATGTTGCTTGAAAGATCATAATTATTCTACTGTTGTTGGTTTTGCTGCTGAGGGGGTCTATTATAAATGTTTGCAACATAGGCTTCAGGTTGCTCATTGACTCCAGATTGTTGCAAAGAAGGACAGAGATCTGTATGGTGATCAGCAGAAGAACATAGACCACAGACTCTTGCAACAGTAACAGGTGCAGATGTAGATTTCTGATTTATGGCAAGCTGAGTTACTAGGTTGACCAAGGCATCAAGTTTTCCCTCAAGCTTCTTATTTTCAGCAGATAAAGATGAATCTGTGGCCACATCATGGACTCCTCTAAGGACAATAACATCATTTCTTGCACTGAATTGTTGGGAGTTGGAAGCATCAATCATATTCCTCTCTATGTTGCTAAGTCCCTCATAGAAATATTGTAGAAGGAGTTGCTCAGAAATCTGGTGGTGAGGACAGATTGCACACAATTTCTTGAATCTTTCCCAGTACTCATACAAGCTCTCTCCAATAAGTTGCCTAATGCCTGAAATATCTTTTCTGATGGCAGTGGTCCTAGATGTAGGGAAGAATTTCTCCAAGAACACCCTCTTAAGGTCATCCCAGCTGGTAATGGACTTGGGAGCAAGGTAGTACAGCCAATCTTTCGCTACTCCCTCCAGAGAATGAGGAAAAGCCTTTAGAAAGATATGATCTTCCTGGACATCAGGGGCCTTCATGGTGGAACAGACAATATGGAACACCTTGAGATGCTTATGAGGATCTTCACTTGCAAGACAATGAAACTTGGGCAGCAAATGTATTAGTCCAGTCTTGAGAACATATGGAACATCCTCATCAGGATATTGAATGCACAAGCTTTCATAAGTGAAGTCAGGTGCAGCCATCTCCCTAAGAGTCGTCTCACGAGGTGGAGATTGAGCCATGTTCTCAGTATGAAAATTAGCAGTCGAATGCTCAAAATCAGAATGTTCAGAATCACCAACAACTTAATGCTTAGAATACTCAGAATGCTCAAAATGCTCAAAATGCACTAAATGATCAGGATGCACACTATGCCTAACTAATCTATGAAAGGTTATATCTATTTCAGGATCAAAGGGTTGTAAATCACCTAGATTGCCCCTAGTCATGCACTATATGCAACAAATCATGTATTTCTCAAACAAGCATCAACGGGGGTAAAACTACAACTATACTCAAACGATATCCAAATGAGCTGAAAACTTGTGAGCAACACCCTAAAATCATGAAAAGATAGCACAAAAATTTTCAGACAAAAATTCAAAGTCTAACTATGAAAAATGCCTAAGAAAAGTTTAGAGAAATAGGACAATAATACTTGAAAAATAAAAAAAAACTTATTAAACAGATGATTTTTTAAGTTTAGGAAACCTCAACCAGCTAAAGCGGGTTGGGATGGCATGGGAAATTTTTTTCTACCCCAAATGCATAAATAATAATAGTCATTCTGATGATCGGAGCAAAAGTTATGGCCGTTTTAAGTTTTGCTAAAAACAAGTTCCCAAATTTTTTGTCTCTCTCAAATTCAGGCACACCAAGTGCTTCTGGTATTTTTCACACAAAACATGGATCAAAAGAAACTACCACACAAAAAATCAGCCAAAAATAACAACTCTAGCTATCAAAACAAAAATCACCAATTAATTAGCAAAATCTAGCACTATTCATAGCATTATTCACAACACAACACTTCTGAACAGGGGACGCCTTTGAAAAACAAAACAAAACACTACACTCCTGAAACACACACGAACAACACTAAACAACAAAACTACACACAAAACAACTAAACACTGCAAATTAATCACATAACACAGATTTTATAAGAACACACAGAAACAAACACAAAGACACAAAAACATAATTATGAACATTTGGACCACTACTCCCCGGCAACGGCGCCAAATTTGATCGGAGCCGTATTCGAATCAAATAAACATTAAAGTGAAGTATCTAGGAAGTGATCCTAGGTCGTCTCCCAGTGAGCAATGATCAAGCAAACGTTCATAACATATAATAATAAAACAATAACGAAATGGGGGGGGGGGGGTTGTTTGTTTTTGTAATTTAAACAGCAAGCAAACTTGAATTAAGAAATAACAGAACTAAAACATGTTGTTTCCCCTTGATTCAAAAGCAAGTCTCTTATCCTAGGTTACAAGAATTTATCCCTAATCAGTTCAACCACTTAATCCAACCCGAAATTATTTTACTAAGCAAAAATTAACACAAGGCTGTCATTATGTGATTAAGCAACACATACACCAATTAATCCCTCTCACATGTCCATGAAGCATGAACATTAATTAAGCACAAAGACAATTAATTAGGCATTAAGCATGCATGGATTAATATCAGCAACAATACAGAATAATTGGTGAAGGGGAAAAACTGATCAGAATTTAATATTAAGAACAAAACCTCAAAGAGAGCTATGCTTAATCCTCAAGAGAAAACAACACTAGAGATTCAGCCTTCCATAATCAACAGAACGAAATGGAATTTGAAGCAGAAAATGAAATGGAAATTGAAGCAGAAAATGAAACTGGAAATTGCTACGTGAACAATACGCGTGAACAGTAACACGAAAAGAAGCTGAACAATGAAATCCTACAATCTCCTCCTCCGTGAACAGTAACTAGCCACCTCTTAAAAACCCTAGCAGTTGGGCTCACTAAAATAAGGTCTGGTGGCCCAATTACAAAAATACAGCCCAAAAATGAAACAAAATGAAATTGGATGACAAATAAAATTGTCTGCTCTCTTCAAGTCCAAGCCAGTTCAGCCCAATTCCAGATCCAAGCCCAATTGCTTATAATTCTCTTGAAATTAAATTAAAAAAAATAATTAGTCAAGTAGGCACAAATGATAAAACTGCATAATTAATTTGACAATTAAGGCTAATCAATAATTAAAATGGTGACAGAAAGGGGTAAGAAATAGGAGAAAATAATGACACATGAACCCATTTTTCTTATCTTGATTTCTTAAAATACCCATTTTTCTCTCCGCCTTTGGCAACATCAAAAAGGCCAAAGTGCGTAAATCATACAAAATTTAAAACATACACAAAGCATATTTTGTAAAATAATCATAAAAGATTCTAAACCATTCATGAAGCAAGACATAAACCAAATTATAATGCAAACCACATAGTCATATATCACAATCCATAAATATTCAGTCATACTAAGCAAATATTAAAAATACTAAGTGTTCAAATGTCATAAGCATATAGTAAAATACAAGGCTTTCGAAACAAAACATAATAATAATAATAAAGTCTAAACTGATGGTGGTAGAGGTAAATCAAGACAATTGCGAATGATGGTGACATCTTCTTCAACCTTTGTGATCCTTGAGTCCATTGCATCAAATCGCATGTCCACTTGTTATTCCAAAGCATCAAACCTTTCACCAACATAGGTTTGGAGTCCATCAAACCTGTCCAAAATACTTTGAAGGAGAGAAGAGTCTACTTCAACCGGTAATTGTCCTTCATCATCATTTGGTTGAGTACCCTTTTTTACCCAAGAGCCATCACACTCTTTGCGGTAACCAAAGGACGCAACCACAGCAACACCGATCAAGAAAGATCTCTTGATTGGAACATAAGGTTCCGAATCAAGAGGGATGTTAAAATGTTGAAGGAAAAGAGTGACTAAATATGGATATGATAAAGGAGCATTTAATCGCAATGCCTTATGCATGCGATATCGGACTAGGTGTGCCCAATCAATTTGTCGGCCGGTATGAAAGGCCCACATGACTATAAGATCTTCTTCAGAAACCTATGCAAGGTTTGAAGATCTTGGGAGTAAAATACGAACAATAAGATAGTGAAGGATGTGGCTTTCAAGAGCCAATGAACCGGCAAGAAGCCTTCTGGTCATATCCGCTTGGTTGGTGCAGACCAATCGGCAGGCATCATGCACAGAAAAATCAAACTTCCAATCATCGTCCAGTGCACCTTCAAATGGTACACCGTCATTAGTCAATTGGGTCAAATCATAGATGAGGGATTGGTCAATGACCATCTTTATCCCATAAACTTCTGAAATCAAGGTACTTTCTTGAATTTCAAGATTAGAATAAAAAGCTTTTATCAATTCAGAATACACAGGCAATTTTAGAGACATAAAGGGAATGAGATTTGAGTTTTTAAATGCTTGAATGCATTCGAAACTCTCATCAGAAAAGAAATCCATATCTATGAACTTAGGGTCAATGATAGAACGAAAGGAGAAGAGGTTTATGTACTGTATACATTGTTCTTCCGATGAGAACAATGAGGAGGAGGAAATGGAGGAAGGAATTGGAGTATCCTGAACCTCGGAATGTCGTTGGCTTCTACTCGAAGAACCTTTGCGCTTCTTTGATGGTTCCGCCATTTGAGATACATTTTCGAAATTTCAATCGGTTGAAATGAAAGATAATGAAAAAAGATGAATTTTGGGCTTTGTGGGGAGTGATTTGGATAAGAAATGAGTGAGTTATGGAAAAATGAAGAATTGGGAACGAGGGTTTCATGAGAGCAATGGAATTTTCTTATTTCTGATTTCGAAATTTGAATTTATAGGATCAGGGACGCGTTACAGCATTTGGTAATCGATTACAATCTTCCTGACTTGCTGTAATCGATTACAGTATTGTAGTAATCGATTACCAGAGTGCTTTTTAGGAAAACTAAGTGCTGAATGAACTCTTAGAGGGAAAGGATTTGAAAAGGAGTCAAAGTATCTTATATCTAAAAACTCTTATATGAAAATAAATATATATAACATAATAGATTTTTAAAAAAAATTATGAATGATTTATAAGCAAGTAAATCACATATCATACAAAAATCATGCAAGAATCATATGTACTATCAACTATTTGTTTTAATATTAAACTTCATGCTCCAAGAAAGAAAATAACTCAATCAATCATATAAGCACATAGCAATCAATCAAGACAAACAAATAAAATTTTGTTAGTCATCATATAAACAAGTTAATTGAAATAAAAATTTCAATCAACTAAATTTAAAGGAGAATGGTTTTGATCTTACCTTTTTCATGATTCAAGTGTCTAGATCTTTGAAGGTAGAAGTCAGACTTTTGCTTTTTGCTTAATCTTCTTGAGAGATGTTCTCATCGCCTTCATAGTCTTTGGATAGAAGGTTGATCTCTTTCTCCGAACCATCGGATGAGTCATTTTCATCCCAAGCAATATACGCCTTCTTGGATCTTCTTTCTTTATAGCTTTTCTTCTCATTCTTCTCGGGCCATGACTCATCTGAGGGGCAATTTGCTTTTATGTGACCGGGTTGATTACACTTATAGCATTTAAGTGTAGGAGAAACTTCTTGGGATCTCTTCCCATTGTTGAAGTTATGGCTTCTCTCCATTCTTCTATTTTTGACGAATTTATGAAACTTCTTCACAAAGAGTGAGAAGTCTTCATCATCAGATTCTTCTTCTTCTTCTTGTATCGAGGAGGAGGCTTTGAGTGCTATGCTTCTTTTCCTTTTGTCGGTCTCTTCATTTTGATTGAGACGTTGAAGTTCCATTTCATGTTCCTGCAATTAGCCAAACAAAGTGGCAAGAGACATAGAGGAAAGATCTTTACTTTCAGAAATAGCAGTTACCTTGGGTTGTCATTCCCTACTTAAGCATCTTAAAACTTTATTAATTAAATCTTCATTAGGAAAGATTTTTCCTAAGGAGGCAAGATGGTTGACTATGTGTGTGAATCTTTTCTGCATACTTTGGATGTTCTCATTAGGGTTCATCCTAAATAATTCATATTCATGTGTAAGGGTATTGACTCTAGATCTTTTCACATCAGTGGTGCCTTCATGTGTAAGTTGGAGAGTATCCCACATCTCCTTTGCATTTGAACAGTTTGACACTCTAAAATATTCATCTATTCCTAGGGCAGAAGTGATAATGTTTTTGGCTTTAAGATTATATTGGATTCTTCTTCTATCCTCATTAGTCCACTTATCTCTAGGTTTTTGTGTTGTGGTGCTAGTGCTTGCATCTACTACGGTGGGTATGTAAGGTCCTATTTGTATTGCTTCTCAAATGTTTAAATCTATGGCTTCAATAAAGATTTGCATTCGGGTTTTCCAATAGTGGTAACCCTCACCATTTAAGATAGGTGGCCTATGGATGGAGTTTCCTTCTGGAAACAGAGAATTTGAGGAGGCCATGAATCTTGAAGTTGTGAAACTTTCTACAAGATACCTGCTGTTATACTACTTGTTGGATCAAGTGGCCTCGGGATAATTAAGAAGGAGGGGTTGAATTAATTATGAACGTGTCTTGACAAATTAAAAATCTATCCTTCTTAATGTTACTAGATTCAATTTGGCTTTTACTACTAAGTTAAGAAAGTAAAGAACATAAATAGAAACTTAACCAAAAGTAAAAGCGATAATTAAAAGTACACAGTGGAAATTAAAGAGCGTAGGGAAGAAGAAGACAAACACAAGATTTATACTGGTTCGGCCACAAACCGTGCCTACATCCAGTCCCCAAGCAACCTGCGGTTCTTGAGATTTCTTTCAACCTTGTAAAATCCTTTACAAGCCAAAGATCCACAAGGGATGTACCCTCCCTTGTTCTCTTTGATAAACCAAGTGGATGTACCCTCCACTTGAACTGATCCACAAGAGATGTACCCTCTCTTGTTCTCAGTATAACAATCCCCAAGTAGATGTACCCTCTACTTGTACCACAAAGGATGTACCCTCCAATGTGTTGAGACAAAGAATTCTTAGGCGGTTAGTCCTTTGAATCTTTGTAAGGGGAAACAAAAGATATCTCAGGCGGTTAGTCCTTTGAAATCTTTTGCTTAAGGGGAAGGGAAGAATCAAAAGAATTCTCAGGCGGTTAGTCCTTTGAATCTTTTGTAAGGGAGAAGAGAGACACAAAAAATTCAGGCGGTTAGTCCTTCGTTCTTTTGGGAAAGGGAGAAGAGAATGAAAAAGATGAATAGCACAAGTTTTTGAACAAATAACTTTTCTTGGAAGAGAAAATGTTGAACAAAAAATTTTAGAAAGATGAAGAGAAATGAATTAGAAAGTTCAGTTGAAAGTGTTGAAAGAGATGAAAGAAGATATTAAGAGATGTTGAAAGATTGATTCAAGGATGTTGAAAGAAGATGATGTAAAAGATAGATGATTCAAAGACGATTGATGATTTTTGAAGCTCATGCCATGGTCATATATTTATAATCTCTTGATGACTCAAGTCAAAGCTTGTGATTCTTGGCAATTTCTTTGAAACTAGTCACTTAAAAAGTTGTGACTTTTGAAAAAATCTTCAGAAACAAGTCACTTGAAGAATTGTGACTTTTGGAAATGTATTTTTCGAAATCAGTCACTGGTAATCGATTACCATTAAGGTGTAATCGATTACACATCAACAGATGTGACTCTTCATTTTGAATTTTGAAAATTAAAACGTTTAGAAGCTCTGGTAATCGATTACAAGTATTGTGTAATCGATTACACAAGTTTAAAATGATTTAAAACTATTTAAACACAAGTTGTAACTCTTGAAATTTGAAATCTTAGCGTTTTAAAACACTGGTAATCAATTACTGATGCAATCCTACCCCGCAAGGGCATTGGATAGAAGACTCTAAGTAGATTGGGCCAAAGATGCAAGAGAAGGCCCTAGGGTTCTTATGAGCCTTAGGGTAGATTTCAGGCCCATGGGCTAAGTACGAGCCCACTTATCTTTGTACATATTAGAATAAGGTTTCATTAATTTTGGGTGTTGTATTTAGGGCTCCATAATGTAGGTAGGGTACCCTAGAAATATAGGGATTTTCTGCCCTTGTATTTTAGGGCACCTAGACTAGTTTTTGTATTAGGGGTAGTTTTGTAATTTCACATGCACTAAGTGAATATATGATGTGTGTGGTTGGAAATAAATTTAATTGAATTGGTAGAAGCCCAATCCAATTAAATTTTAGAGGGGGAGGTGAGCATTTGCTTACTACACCACATTGCCACATCATATAGTCATACTTTGTGCATGTCCTTCATGCTTTACATGCCTCATGACACCTAAGCACACTTAGTGGAGAATCTTGGAATTGATCTTGGATTAGTGGGCTGAACCATAACTAAAATTCACTAATCATAATTAGTGAAATTTTGGCTCCACAAATTCAATTTCAAATTCAAGTAAAATTTGAATTGAAATTCAAATTCCCTCCAATTTTGTGTGACACTTAGGCTATAAATAGAGGTCATGTGTGTGCATTTTTTGGAACTTTGATCATTTGAATATTAAACTTCAGATTTCAAAGCTCATTTAGAGCACAAAATTTCGTGCTCTTCCCTCCCTCTCCCTTCATTCATCTCCTTCTTCCTCCAAGCTCTTATCCATGGCCTCCTATGGTGGTGAGCTTCTTCTAGACTCATCTTCTCCTTGAAGTGGCGTCTCCTCTCTCTCTTCCTTCTCCATTCCACTGCCATTCATCTTCCAAGAAGCAAAGGAATCCATTGATGAAGAATATCCTAGGCCTACAAGCTCCAATGGAGCTTACATCAATTACTACCTTCTGGTAATCGATTACTAGAGAGTAAAACTCTTTTGGTAATGATTTTGTGAAAACTTCTTGTGCTACTCAATGTTTTGAAAAACATTTTTAGTACTTATCTTGATTCAGTCTTCTCTTGATTCTTGAATCTTGATCTTGATTATTCTTGAATCTTGATTCTTGAAACTTTGGAATTTGCTTAACTCTTGATTGTTTGGCATCATCAAAATAACCTTGGAAGACATTGCTTCCACAGAAGGCAAAGTGCAAAACCCTAGTGGGTCAAAAAAATGCATGGGATTATGTGATGGAGGCTTGGGGGAGTTTGGTTGACTGTCCATGTGAGAGTTATTTTGATGATTACCTTAAAAACTTTGAAATGGCTTGCTCTCCGTAGCCTATGTTTGTCAACTATGTGTGCCAAACATGGACTTCTACAAAACAGCCTTGGTGACATATGCAGTGTTTTGGAAGCAATGAACAACATGATGACACTTCAACAAACCCAAATTAAAGCATCTTTTGAGATAAGTACACACGTTTTTGGGCATGTGTTTAAAGTTACCTTGTACAAAAAAACTACTTGGCATGGTATCAAGGTACGCTTTAAATGAAATTGCTGCTGAGTATGAGCGTGTAGCTTATGCAGGAAAAAATCCTTCATGTTGTGGATGTGTCATGAGGGCTACCCACGGTCTTCCATGTGCATGTGAGTTGTCTAAATATGTTTTTGGCTCCATACCACTAGAGACAATCCACATTTTTTGGCATACTCAGTTTTTTAGATCAAGGCTTATGTGAGGCTGAGGTGACCATAACTGAGAAGATGAAAACCATATCGAAACGATTTAAGTAGCTCGATGTTTATGGTAAATTACATTTGAAAACAAAGGTTTGGGAAATTGATTATCCTGATCTGAACTCTGTGTGTCATCCTTCAGAAAAGATCAAGTCCAATGGTGCTCCAAAAAAACTATTGAACAGACAACAAAAGTCAATAAAACATGATTCGTCTTATTGGGAGTATGTTGATGTGTTACACTTTGTGCAAAATAGTAATTCTTCAGTGAAACATAGTGCATCATCATCTGAGCAACCAATATAGAGATGGAATATTCCAATGTTGGTCAATTTCATCCATGCATCCAAGATTCTATTGAAAACATTATTGATGCCAAAGTGGATAGTAACTGTGGTTATCGTGCAATAGTTGCCTTATTGGGTATGGGTGAAGAATCATGGTCATTGGTGCGTAACCATCTGCATGTAGAACTTACAAGCTGGTCAGAAAAGTATATCAACCTGCTTGGGGGTATAGAGAAATTTGAGGATGTCGCAACCTACCCTTCGGCGGGAGGGCGACGCGAGACTCGCGGGATGCGTGTTCCACGAAAGGAATACGTGCGGAGTCGCCACCAACGTTTATTTGAGGAAAACGTCGGAAAAACCGGAAAAGACGCGATCTACGAACTTTTTAGTGAAAGGTTCGGGAGTTGTATTTACGCACGGGGAAGGTATTAGCACCCCACACGTCCGTCCCAAGGGACGACAGCCTTTAATCGAATGTGCAAACATGACTTTGATTTTTTATGTTCCCTTTTTATGTCTCTATATCCTTTATACCCTTTTTATATTTTCTCTTTTTGTGGTCGACAAGGGTGTTTCCCTTTGCTCCTACGTATTCCTCAATTTGGGATGAGAAAATCAGACCTACGTAGTTCTTTTTTATCAAGTGATTCTTTTTTACTTTAAGAGGTGATCATTTTAAGGCGTTGGACCTTAAAAATGATCCATTTTACTTAGTGAGGAAATGAAATGACAAACTTCAAAAGCCTATTTTTTATGGACGAGCTTGACTAGGCGAATTTGATTTTAGCCTTTAGTTTCACTTTAGTTATTAATCAATTCGATTAAGAATGAGAAATCCCAAAGAGAAAACGTCCGATTGATTTTCCGCTTTATTTTACTAAAAGATGTCTTTTTGATTTTTATATTATTTTCTACCTCTTTTTGATTTCCAACGTGGTTACGGCACGACCGAACGGTCGGAATTTATTTTAACCGAAGTTAATGGATAATACAATTCAAATGTTCGGTGGAAATTTATTTTGTTTTTAAGTTAAGCGAGAAATGACTTAAGTAAAATGGCTTAAGCACGTCAACAGGGGGTATAAAAAGTAAACAAAACGAGAATAAAAATGCACGAAACACAATGCGGACCACTACGGGTACATAGAATGAATCGAAAAGCTTGGTTCGAGGTACTTACCCGTTGAAGATCGAAGAACGATGAAGAACGAATGAAGAACGTCGAAGAACGGTTGAAACCTTTGCGAGATTCCTCACGGAAAACGTTACGGAAACGTTTCGGAAGCGCCTCGGCTTAGATTTTCTTCACGGAAACAATTTTTCCAAGCAAATTCGAAAGAGAGAGAAGTGCCTAAGGGGCTGAACCCCTTCCTTCTTGCCTTCCTCCCCTATTTATAGCAAAATAGGGGAGGTGGTTGCCGCCCAGCTCGCCCAGGCGAGCTCAGCTCGCCCAGGCGAGCAGGGTTGCTTCCTCCAGAAGCAACCGCCTTCTGGAGGAATATTCCGGAGGGCCCAAGTGGGCCTGGGTGCTATTTGCACCCCCATTTTTACTAAGTACACCCCCCTCTGCTGTTTTTTTGGTGATTCTTTTTTCGTAAAGTTACGGAAACTTACGAATTTCGTAACGATACTTGTTTTCTTTCCGTAATGTTAAGGAACCTTGCGGATTACATAATCATCCCCTTTTTGACTTACGGAATGTTACGGAACCTCACTTAATTATGCAACGATGCTTCCGTTTGATTTCCGGTGTGTCACGGAAACTTACGGATTGTGCATCAATATTTTTTTGGTTTTTCGGCATGTCCTGGAATTTCACAAATTGCCTAATGATGGGTGCCAAGCACCTCACAAGGACCAAAGAATGGTCGCATGTCATCAAGCAAAGGTCCCCGGACGAAATTAGGGTATGACAGTTGCCCCTCTTTACTTGTCTTTTATTGGAGATAAAATGAAAGTAAAGATAAGACACTAATTTCGTTCCTCTCGATTTGGCGAGAGTCGCAGGTGACCATAAAACCTCCACATGCAAATGACTTGTTGTTCCCAAAATTTCACAAATTGCCTAATGATGGGTGCCAAGCACCTCACAAGGACCAAAGAATGGTCGCTTGTCATCAAGCAAAGGTCCCCGAAAATCAGCGTATGACACTAATTTCGTTCCTCTCGGTTGACGAGAGTCGCGGGTGACCATGACTTGTCGCTCCTAGAATTTCACAAATTGCCTAATGATGGATGCCAAGCACCTCACAAGGACCAAAGAATGGTCGCATGTCATCAAGCAAAGGTCCCCGGACGAAAATCAGTGTATGACACTAATTTCGCTCCTCTCGGTTGACAAGAGTCGCGGGCGACCATGAAATTTCCGCATGTAAATGACTTGTTGTTCCCGGAGGAACAAAAGGTGCAGAAGACTATGTCAGCCTCTGCATGCTATCAAGCGTTCTGTCTTACAGATAGCAAAAGAATGTTTATACGGATAACCACTCGGGTATTTCCGCGTATCATCGGGCCCGCCGCCTCTGGATGATACAAGGGTGCAGAATGACCAAACTTTGTCTCTGCTTGTCATCGGGCTCGCCGCCTCTGGATGACAAAAGGGTGCGAATAACCGTAAGGTATCTCCGCGTATCATCGGGCCCGCCGCCTCTGGATGACAAAAGGGTGCAGAATGACCAAACTTGGTCTCTGCTTGTCATCGGGCCCGCCGCCTCTGGATGACAAAAGGGTGCGAATAACCGTAAGGTATCTCCGCGTATCATCGGGCCCGCCGCCTCTGGATGATACAAGGGTGCAGAATGACCAAACTTGGTCTCTGCTTGTCATCGGGCCCGCCGCCTCTGGATGACAAAAGGGTGCGAATAACCGTAAGGTATCTCCGCGTATCATCGGGCCCGCCGCCTCTGGATGATACAAGGGTGCAGAATGACCAAACTTGGTCTCTGCTTGTCATCGGGCCCGCCGCCTCTGGATGACAAAAGGGTGCGAATAACCGTAAGGTATCTCCGCGTATCATCGGGCCCGCCGCCTCTGGATGATACAAGGGTGCAGAATGACCAAACTTGGTCTCTGCTTGTCATCGGGCCCGCCGCCTCTGGATGACAAAAGGGTGCGAATAACCGTAAGGTATCTCCGCATATCATCGGGCCCGCCGCCTCTGGATGATACAAGGGTGCAGAATGACCAAACTTGGTCTCTGCTTGTCATCGGGCCCGCCGCCTCTGGATGACAAAAGGGTGCGAATAACCGTAAGGTATCTCCGCGTATCATCGGGCCCGCCGCCTCTGGATGATACAAGGGTGCAGAATGACCAAACTTGGTCTCTGCTTGTCATCGGGCCCGCCGCCTCTGGATGACAAAAGGGTGCGGATAACCGTAAGGTATCTCCGCGTATCATCGGGCCCGCCGCCTCTGGATGATACAAGGGTACACGTCACATGACCTCAGGGTCAGTATGACAAAGATTATGGGGCGGCCGACAAAAGCAAAGCTCTTGCTCCTACGTATCCTCCAATGAGGAACTCAGACCTACGTAGTTCTGGATAACTTGTGAGACTTGAAAAAGTCTCGGTGTTTTCTCCACTAAAATGCAAACATGCTTTAGCAAAGAGACAAATATTCCAACTGATTTAGAGCAGCATATGCTTTTTTGAGTGAAAAACAATGCGTCTACCGGGGAAGGAGAGTCTGCTGATGAAATCTCCCATAACCATAAATGAGATTTTGGATGTTAGCATTTCGTTTCTAAATGACCATTTAGAGGAAACACTGGGTTCAACAAAAATAGAAGAAATCCACTCAAAGTGTATCAATCTCGCACAGGTAAGTGTTTCATCCTAATTCCGAACCATAGATATGTCATGACTTGACTTTGCAAATTATTCCCTATCAAATCAAAAATTACATGTGTGATCATGGATCAATAGGACTTCCCTTGGGAATGGGTTCTTTTGGTGGGTTTTTCGGCTTTTGTGTGTTTTTGGCTTTTGATTTTCCTGGCTTTTTCTTTTTCTGTTTTTTTTTGTTTAGTGCGGGGCGAGAAAAAAGGGTCGCTAGCGCACGGGATTTTGGTTGGTAATCAAAGGGAAAAGACTATTTTAGGTCGTGGTTCCCTTTCCTTCTTTTGTTCATTTGATGACAATTCTGTACTGTTCAGATATTGTCTGGTCCAAAGACCTCTCTGCACATTTCTTCTGGTTCCTTTGACCAGGAGCTTCCTTCTTTTTTACTTTCTCCCATTCTTTGGTTGGGAATTTTCTTTCTTTTCTTTTTTCTTTCTCCCACTCTTTGATTGGGAATTTCCTTTCTTTTTCTTTTTGCTTTCTCCCACTCTTTGATTGGGAATTTCCTTTCTTTTCTTTTTGCTTTCACTTTGATTGGAAATTTTCCTTCTTTCCTTTTTTGCTTCCGAGGGTAAGGATTATAGTGAGTCATGATTTTGGATCAAGGTTTGTAGAATGGCTAGACATGATATATGTCGGGGTTTGGTTTGGCTCAAGGATAAAAGGGGTGCCCCACATTATTTCCATGACACAAATGCAAAAATGATGATTTGGAAACTTTATGCAAAACTGGTCATGCATGCACCTATGCGGACACTCAAGTGTCAAATTTTATGGTCATGTGATGCTAGGGCTCAGGATTCATTTCCTCTATTTTAATCAACCCAATGTTTCCAAAATATGTTCTTTTATCAATCTGTGCATTCATCCGAGTCCATTTCGGGCGTCCGGGGAAATTTCACAGCATTCACCCTTCAGGTGTAGACACATTTTCCAAAAATTGGTTATGATCAATGAATTTTTTTCAAAGAAAAGTTGGAAATCGTCTCTTTTCAAAAGCATGTCGTTTTTTAGCTAGACAACTTATTTTCTTACTTGCCTTCTTCTTTTTTTCTTATTTGCTCTCTTTTTCTTTCCCTTTTGTTCTCTTTTCCATTTCATTTTCTTTTCTTTTCTATTTTTATTTTTATCATGATTTTTTTGTTTATTTTACATATATACTTTTGGACGATGTTCCTAAACGAAGAACTCTACACGGTTCCAGAATTTCAAACATCATCGATAGTAATGATATACTAACGCACCAATCTAAACAAAAATGTATGCGCTGTACAAATGATAATCGAAACAACAAAAACAAACATTAGTATCTCAAGTCAAAACAATAACATAGAATAAAAATGACAAAAGAAATATGAAAGAAAACATGAATCTGGGGATCTCCCAGTCACGTGTCTCCACTCCCTCCCAAGAAGTCAAGCAAATCGGCCATCTCCTCATCCTCGTGGGCTTCTTCTCCATCGCCGGGAGCTTCTGGGGGTGCCTCTCCTGCTTGGGCCTCGGGCCAATCTCCGGGCCATGCTACCTCTGCCCTGAACTGGTCTGGAGTAGGGCATGAAAAAGAAGCGAAGCCCTGGCTCTGCATGCTAAGGCTCATCTGGTACAGACAGTCATGGGTCCGTACATGTGCTCGGTGGTTGGCCGCCTGCTGGCGAACCAAATGCCGTAAATACTGCTCTATGTCAAATGCCCCAGCCTGGCCAGCCTGATGAGGTGGTGGTGGCGCGCCTGCGGCCTGTGGAGCATCACCCTGAGCCTGTCTCTGGGTACAGTACTTCTCAATAAAAGCCCGGGTGATGGGCGGCCGAATCACCTTGGTAGGTGCAACGGGGACTCCGAACGACTGGCAGAGTCCTGTGATCAGTGCGGGGAATCCCAGGGCCCTGTTGGACTTATCTGGGTCCAAAGGGTGCCTAGCGGGCGCCATACCTGCAAAAATATATATGGCATCAGCGATCAACTGAGCCACATGGATGCTCATCCGTGTCAGGATGGCGTACACCAGCTGGCACTTAGTCATGGGGAGGTCGGAATTATGATCGGTGGGCAGGATGTTGCTGAGGAGCAACGTCATCCATATCTGGGTCAGGGTGGTCATATTGGTGCGCATGATTCGCACTCGCCTTCCTGCAGCAGTCCGGGCAAAATCCTGCCCCGGTATACATAGCAGCTGGGCGATGGCCTCCTCATCGAACCCATCAGACCGGTTCCTCCTCTGGCCATACTCGCATTCCTGGCCCTCTTCCAATACCATCGGATATCCCAGGAGCTGGCTGATAGCGTCGGCATCGAACGGGATCCACTGACCCCTAACCCAGGATCTCATGTCACGCACGCCCTCCTCTGTTGGCCAAGCATTGGCATAAAACTCAAGGACTATTTCTGGATCAAACTTGGCCATGGGAGTAACCAGTGGTGCCCACCGCCGGCGCCCTATTTCCTCCTGGAAATCAGTATACTCGTCGTCCCTGAGCTGGACGCGTCGCTCCCGGAGAAACGACCATCCCTTGATGGCTTCGAAGCGCTGCTGGTGTACAACGCTCCTAAAGCGGTGACTGTCGTACTCCGGGGCGGAACTAGTTCCTTCGGCCGCCTTGTCCTTCCTGGACCTCTTTGAGGCAAGTTTCCTCGGGGCCATTTCCTGCGAAGGCAAACATTTGGAAAGTTAGTTTTACCAGTGGGATACTATTCTTAAAACAAAAATGACATACAACCTCCTCCCATAAATACAAACATCAATGTAAATTTAGAGCAAGCTTATGCGCATATTTCCTTACAAACGTTCTCTTGCACAAGACATTCTATTAACCGAAAAAAAAATGCACCCATATACAATCAAGGCAGCTTCGTTACCTAGATTATTTACACGTACTTCCAAGGTGTATTTGTTACTTACATCACACACCTCCTTGGCTAAATTCACATACATGCATACTCAAAGCATTTTGGGGTACCAAAAATTGCACATGTGCACATCTTGGTATTTCAAATACCTATACATACACAAACTTCATGATGAATCTTGACTATCTACACAATAAGGTGCTATATTTTATGCTCTTTTCAAGTTTTTGCTACCTAAAGTCGCATGCAAATTCAAGTATATTTTCCTTTGCTGACTAAAATTGTATTCAAATTAAAAGGTATACATTTTTTGGTAATGTATCTTCTTTACATAACATGCAACATATTTATGTATATTTTTTTGTGAGACATTTTGACTACCAAAAATTATATGTACATACATCCAAGTATTTTGCTATCATACCCAAAGTGTAAATTGCCAAAGGTATTTTGCTACCTATTCTAAACCTACACATTTATGATGAGCAAAATTCCTAACCATCTAGGCATAGGGAAAATATTGTAGCGTGGCCCATAGCTGATTGCTGTCCAAAAAAAAAGGTAACTTTACCCAATGTGCACCTCCTTTGGTGCTCTTTTTGCATAAAATTTCAGTTTCTAGGACTAGGATATATGTGGGGCGATTACTCTAGCCTTTTTCGGGAATGAATACATATTCCAAAAAAATAGAAAATATGCACAAACCAAAATACCCCATGGGTTATCTCCTTTCAAAAGTCACGCGCTAATGCCATTGAGGCATTTCACCGAACACTTGGTGGGCGCGCGTTTAGGCATCAATAGCAAGAGAACGGGGACAATGTGGCATGTCCTATTGTTTCAAAATGCATTATAGGCCTAGGGCCATCTCATACCAACCCCTAATTCAACCTAATCAAGCAAGAAAACAAATCAAAATTGCCCCATATATTTGAGCACACTCCCACAATTTAGAGCACAAAAAGGAGATCAAAATACACCGATGAAAAGCTAGAAAGCTTAGGGATGGAATACTTACTTGTTGGTGATGAACAAAAGCGCAAAACGGAATCAAAAAAAGCGAAAAAGGATGACCCTAGGGCTGCAAATTCGTCAATCCCGTGGGTATGGCTTTTGAAAGGGGGGAAAAGAAGTTTTTGAATGTAAAAACGCCCCCCCTTTCGTCATTTTTATAATTTGGTGCAGGGGTGGCTCGCCCAGGCGAGCCCAGCTCGCCCAGGCGAGCTAACCTGCACTTTTTTTTTTTTTTTTTTTTTTTTTTTGAGGGGAACATTAACCATGTCCCCTCCCTTCTCATGGATTAGCATTTTGCCTAACTTGAACTTACTTAGGTTAGAATTAGGCGTTGATCACTTATTTTATTATTACTCTTTTTCTTTTTAAAACAAACAAATAGTAAAAGAAAGCTGCAAAATACAAAGGATACGGGGCTGCCTTGCAGCGACATTCCCTGCTTGTTTCGCACAGAGAAAGGCAACGATCGGTCGGTCGTGACCCCATCCCCGCTTGCGTTCATCCTTAAGTACCTGCAAGTAATAAACAACCAGGTACGGCCAATCTTGGCCGCATCATTACCCTACCTTGATTGGTTTCTGCCGTTCATGTTTTGTCCTCACTCCAGAAGGTAGCCCAAGGTGATCCTGCCCCTGTTTTACCACAACAATATACATGCGTATGCGTATGCGTATGCATGAATGTTTTCAAACGCAGAAAATTTAGGGAAAGCTGGTTCAGGTTCAATTCTAATTAAGCGCTTGGGGGATCCCATGAACTGAGCGGAAGGGCTCAGGCGATCACAAATTAACGCAAGGTGTGAAACTAACGTGAGGACTAAAAGCCTCAAATCCATGTTCATTTCTTTGAAAGATCGTAACAAGAGATACAACGGACCGGAAATCCCTGGGGGGAAATCTAGAAAACGCATAAAGATAGAGAGCATGCAGCGACATCCTTAATTGCCCCAGCTTCTAAGCATAATATTGTTTGACGACATCAGAGTTCACGGGTGAAGGTAGCTCTTCGCCATCCATGTTGGTAAGCACCAGGGCTCCTCCGGAGAAAGCCCTCTTCACAACAAAAGGCCCTTCGTAGTTCGGGGCCCATTTCCCTCGGTGGTCCTTGACAGCATGGGACATTTTCTTTAGCACAAGGTCTCCCTCATGGAACTTGCGTAAGCGTACTTTCTTGTCGAACGCGCTCTTCATTCTTTGCTGGTACAAGCGCCCATGACTCATGGCCGTTAAGCGCTTACCCTCAATGAGGTTGAGCTGATCATAGCGTGTTTGAGCCCACTCTGATTCCTTTAATCCGGATTCTGCCAAGATCCTTAATGACGGGACTTCTACCTCAAATGGTAACACCGCCTCCATCCCATATACCAATGAGAACGGCGTTGCCCCAGTTGACGTTCGCACTGAAGTCCGGTAACCGTGTAACGCGAATGGGAGCATCTCGTGCCAATCCTTGTATGACACGGTCATCTTTTGGATAATCTTTTTGATATTCTTATTGGCTGCTTCCACGGCTCCATTCATCTTTGGCCGGTAGGGTGTGGAATTGTGATGCTGGATTTTAAACTCCTCGCACATTTCCCCCATCATCTTGTTATTCAGGTTGGTGCCGTTGTCCGTGATAATCTTCCTTGGCAAACCATATCGGCAGATAATCTCCTTCTTAATGAACCTGACCACCACATTCCTCGTGACATTGGTATATGAAGCCGCCTCGACCCACTTGGTGAAATAATCTATTGCTACGAGGATGAAGCGATGACCATTCGAGGCCTTGGGCTCAATGGCCCCGATGACATCTATTCCCCACATGGAGAAAGGCCAAGGGGCGGACATGACATTCAGAGGATGCGGTGGGGCATTGACGTTATCCGCGAATGCTTGACATTTGTGGCACTTCCTCACATGGACATAACAATCACTTTCCATAGTAAGCCAGTAATAACCTGCTCTTAAGATCTTCCTGGCCATAGCATGCCCGTTGGCGTGCGTTCCAAACGAGCCCTCATGGACTTCCTCGATCATGTGATTTGCCTCCTGGGCATCCACACATCGCAGGAGTGTCATGTCGTGATTTCTCTTATACAGTGTGCCTCCGCTCATGAAGAAACTGGCTGCCAACCTCCTCAATGTCCTTTTATCGTTGTCGGCAATCTCTGGCGGGTATTCTTTGCTTACGACATATCGCTTGATGTCGTAATACCAAGGCTTTCCGTCCCGTTCCTCTTCCACTTGGCAACAATGTGCGGGTTTGCCACGACACTGAAATTCAATGTAGGGTAGGTCCCCGTGCGGTGTTAGCTGGAACATAGATGCCAACGTAGCAAGTGCATCCGCCATTTGATTTTCCTCGCGGGGAACATGATGGAAGGAGATCTCGTCGAAAGTCTTAGCCAATTCCTTGATGTAGGCTTTGTAGGGTATCAGCTTGGGATCTCTAGTTTCCCATTCCCCTCTCAGCTGATGGATTACCAACGCTGAGTCGCCGTACACCTTGAGTAGTTTGACATCGGAGTCAATTGCTGCCTGGACGGCTAGGGCACATGCTTCATATTCGGCCATGTTGTTGGTGCAGTCGAATCCTAGCCTGGCTGTGAAAGGTACACATTGATTGTCCGGAGAGATCAACACTGCCCCAACGCCATGACCTAGAATGTTTGACGCTCCGTCAAACCATACAGTCCATTTGTCCCGATCTTCGTCCAACTTTTCCTCGAACAAGGCCATGATGTCCTCATCCGGGAATTCCGGATGCATGGGCTGGTAGTCGTTAAGAGGCTGTTGGGCCAAATAATCTGCCAAAGCGCTTCCTTTTATCGCCTTTTGGGTGACGTAGACTATATCAAACTCAGATAGCAAGACTTGCCACCGGGCGATTCGTCCTGTGAGAGCTGGCTTTTCAAAGATGTACTTGACCGGGTCCATTTTGGATATCAACCAGGTAGTATGGCTCAGCATGTACTGCCTTAAGCGATGGGACGCCCATACTAAAGCACAACACGTTCTTTCGAGCAAGGAGTAATTCATCTCACAGGTCGTGAACTTCTTACTTAGGTAGTAAACAGCGCGCTCTTTCTTCCCGGATTCGTCATGTTGCCCCAGCATACACCCCATTGATTCGTCCAAGATTGTCATGTACAAAATGAGAGGCCTTCCAGGTACTGGTGGCATAAGCACGGGAGGATTCATTAGGCACTTTTTGATCCTTCCAAAAGCCTTTTGGCAATCCTCATTCCACCGATCAGTTTGGTTTTTGCGCAAGAGTTTAAACAACGGCTCACAAATGGCGGTGAGCTGCGATATGAATCTGGCAATATAATTCAAACGCCCCAGGAAACCTCGGACTTGCCTCTCTGTACGGGGTTCCGGCATCTCAAGGATAGCCTTCACTTTTTCGGGGTCTACCTCTATCCCTTTCTGGCTTACAACGAAACCAAGCAATTTCCCTGATTTGACCCCAAAGGTACACTTAGCGGGGTTCAACCTTAATTGATATTTCTTAAGCCTTTCGAACAACTTCCGCAGGTTGACAAGGTGTTCTTCCTCAGATTTAGATTTAGCAATTATGTCGTCCACGTAGACCTCGATCTCTTGATGCATCATGTCATGGAACAAAGCTACCATGGCCCGTTGATAAGTTGCCCCGGCATTCTTGAGTCCAAAGGACATCACCTTGTAACAGAACGTTCCCCACAGGGTGACGAAAGTAGTCTTTTCCATATCCTCGGGCGCCATCTTTATCTGATTGTAACCAGAGAAACCGTCCATGAAGGAAAATAAAGCGAAATTGGCCGTGTTATCTACGAGGATATCGATGTGTGGTAAAGGAAAATTGTCCTTGGGACTGGCTCGATTCAGGTCCCGATAATCTACACACATTCGTACTTTCCCATCTTTTTTAGGAACTGGTACGATGTTGGCAACCCATTCTGGATACCGAGCGACGGCCAGAAATCCAGCGTCAAATTGCTTCTTCACTTCTTCTTTTATCTTCAAGGATGTTTCGGGCTTCATCCTCCTTAGTTTCTGTTTTACCGGGGAACACCCGGGATTTAGAGGTAATCGGTGCTGCACAATGTCAGAACTCAAACCGGGCATATCTTGGTATGACCAAGCAAAGATGTCTTGGTAGTCTTTTAGCAGGATTATTAATTCTTCACGGATAGGTGCGGTAATGCCTGTACCTATCTTTACTTCCCTCTTTCCACTGCCAATTCCTAAGTCTACTAGCTCTGTTTTTTCTTGATGAGGCCCTATTTCTTGGTCCTCATGGGCGACCATTCTTTCTAGTTCCGAAGGAAGTCCCACATCCTTATCTCCTTCATCTTCCGTTTGATTCATCTCTTGCTCGAAGTCGATAGACGGGTCCCAGGTATTAGTACCTTCGGGGGACTCGTCATCGGATCTGCCGTTTCAGAAAAAGAAGTAAACATGCAAATGAATGAGAATGGGTAGAGACCAGGAACAGATGAAGCAAGATCCTTGTATTATAAATTCAAAAACAAAAGACACAAAGCCTTAACAAAAGGAAAAACTCTAAAGCCTAGGCCCAACTATAGAGCTTTTAAAACCGTAAAGGTTTACATTATGCTTGTTGCGTAAATGCCGGGGCGTTCCTCCACTCGCCAATTTCCCAGCTGGAAATCAGGAGGGCATGGTCGTACCAAATCCAAAGTACTCGGAATATCATCTTCGCATATTGCGTACACTTGACCTTTGTCTCCCGAACCCGCACTTATAAAGCTTCTACTTATGTGGCAGGGCGGGCTTCCTTCACCTTCTTGTCTCCAACGCGAACTTTGACCATTGTTCTTCCTTCCCGCAATGCTTCTTTTCATGTCTGCCTGAGTGGGCTTATAGCCTAAACCATACTTCCCACGATTTCCTTGAGTACTTATCAGGCTAGTTATGCCGCCGTTGTTTTTTCCTAAACCCATCCCGGGTTCAAAACCGTTCCCCAACATAACTCGGGCCATCATTACCGCTGCATCGGACAGACAAGGCTGCCCAAAGAGGGAGTCCACGGAGGAAATGCTGACCACCTCAAAAGACTGGAAAGCAGTTTCTAACGATTCTTCTGCGGCTTCCACATAAGGCATGGAGGATGAGCAGCTTACCAAGATATCTTCCTCGCCTGACACGATGACCAAGTGCCCCTCCACTACGAATTTCAGCTTTTGGTGGAGCGTAGACGGCACGACTCCCACTGAGTGGATCCACGGGCGCCCCAACAGGCAGCTGTAGGGGGGGTTAATATCCATTATTTGGAAGGTGACTTGACAGGTGTGAGGGCCTATTTGTACTGGGAGATCGATCTCTCCCCTAACCTCTCGGCGAGTGCCGTCGAAGGCCCGAACCACCATTGAACTTGGTTTTAAGTGGGAAACATTGAATGGTAACTTCTCCAAAGTGCTCTTAGGCATCACGTTTAAACTGGAACCATTATCGATGAGTACCTTGGCTACGATATGGTCCATACACTTGACCGACACGTGTAAAGCCTTATTATGCCCTCTCCCCTCGGCGGGGATTTCTTCTTCGGCGAAGGCAAGATAGTTGTTGGCAGTGATATTGTTGACCAGCCCTCCGAAACCTTCTACCGAGATGTCTTGGGCCACGTGAGCCTCGTTCAGCACTTTTACTAGCAGAGCCCGATGAGGCTCGGAGCTCATAAGTAACTCCAGCAGCGAGACCCTAGCCGGGGTTTTGTTGAGCTGTTCGATAACCTTGAATTCGCTCTGCTGAATTATGTGAAGGAACTCGCTGGCTTCCTCTAGCGACACCTCCTTTCTACCATCCTTTTTCTCTGGGGGCCCCTTTGCTGGAATATCTTTATTCGAAGCGTGGGGTGCTTCGCCATCTTGTTCCTCCACCACTTTTCCTTTTCCTTTTACGTCGGCGGGTTGGACTGGTAGGTCCGGAGGTGCGAACACACGACCACTACGGGTCACACCACTCAGCCCCGTGATATTTGTTACTTTAGCTGACAGCGAGCTGACGTCAGTGACTTCTTCTTCCTTCTTCCCCGGAGGTGTATATCTCCACGGGACCGCGTGACTATTTTGATACGGGAAAGGAACAGGTTTGGCCATTAAGGGGTGCCCGGGCTTTTGCGAGGCTGCACTTTTAGTGAAGTATATCACCAAGGGTTTGGGCTTCGCAACACCGCTCCCCTCCATAGATTGCATGCATATATGCTGCTCTTCTTTTCCTTCAATGCCGACTTCTAGTCGACCTTGGTCTATCATCCGCTGTAACAATTCCTCTACTTCCAAACACGTCTCCATGTCATGCATCTCGCCGGAATGTAGCAGACAGGAATCCTCCTTACACCCACTATGGGGAATTACACCTCCCTTTTGTAGGGCCTCAAAGATAAACCTCCTAGGGGTTGCCACATCTCTTAAAGGTTTAGACCTGTGGGGCCTATCGGATTCAACTGCATTAACTGCTCCCCCTCCATGATTGGCGAGCGGGTTGGTCCTCACATTGGGCCGATCCTCTTGGAAAGTCAGCCATCCGGCATCCATTAAATGTTGGACCTTGTATTTAAGGGCCAAGCATTTTTCGACGGAATGCCCCGGGACACCCCCATGGTACTTGCAAGTTGCGTTAGGGTCATACCACTTCGGGAAAGGGGGTTCGAGGACCCTTCCGGGAGTTACCACGGCCAAATGATTGGCGATGAGGGATGGCAGAAGATCTTCGTACGTCATTGGGAGTGGGGTGAATTCTGGAAATGGCCTCGGAGGGAAGTTCCTTGTCGTGTTGGAATTACCGGCCGGTCGAGTCGTGTTCGGAGTTGGAACTTGGGGAGCTTCCCTCTGGGTGGGTGCCTTAGGTTGCACGGGTGTTGAACTAGAGGTATTCCCAGTATGAGCCGAGAAGCTTGGGTGATGTTGCGCGTACTGATGGGTACCATGAGGTGTTTGCTGGGGTTTGACCCACGCGGGTGTTGAAGAGACGGCATGGGCATCTCCTTCCTTCCTTTTTGCCCCTGTTGCCCCGCTTCTTTTGGCATTCGCGTTTGTAGAGGAAACATAATCAAACTTTCCTCTTTTCAATCCAACCTCGATTCTTTCCCCGGCAAACACCAGATCCGCAAAGCTGGACGGCATGTAACCCACTAGCTTCTCATAGTAGAACACTGGCAGAGTGTCTACCATCATGGTGATCATCTCTCTCTCAACCATGGGAGGAGCTACTTGTGCCGCCAGATCCCTCCATCGCTGCGCATATTCTTTAAAGGTTTCACCCTCTTTCTTGAACATATTCTGCAGTTGAGTACGGTCAGGAGCCATATCAGAATTGTACTGATACTGCCTTAGGAAGGCGGTAATCAGATCCTTCCAAGTACGGATACGGGAAGCTTCCAAATTAGTGTACCACACTACCGCAGCTCCGGCCAAGCTATCCTGAAAGAAGTGTATCAACAGCTTTTCATCTTTAGAGTGGGCGCCCATCTTACGGCAGTACATTTTGAGATGGTTTTTGGGACAAGTCGCCCCTTTATACTTGTCGAAGTCCGGCACTTTGAACTTCGGGGGAATAACAACATCGGGTACTAAGCAAAGATCCGTCATGTCTGCAAACGGATAGTCCCCAAATCCTTCCACAGCCCTCAATCTTTCCTCAAGGAGATCGAGCTTCCTCCTTTCTTCAGTTGCCGGGGGCGGCCCTTCCATGGACAAAACTATTGGCGAAGCTGCGATGTTGGGTTGAGGCAACGTGCCTGGTGCCGGCCCTTCGGGGATCGGGGGATAGAACTCGACATCCCTTCGAGCATAATCTTGAGGGTCCTTATGGACTTCGTCGGGCTGCTGAGGAGGTTCTCTTTCATGGACGGGAGAAGCAATGTGGCCCGCATCTTCTTGCAAGACGGGTGGTGAATAGTTGGGCGGCAATCCATAAGGGTAAGCCGCTCAGTTGTATCCCAGGTGAGGGCTGCCATCGTGCCCCAGTGTGTCCCTTCCCCGTCCTACTATGTTTGAGGGAGGATGGTGCGTAGTTGCCAAGAGAGTCGGGTCTGCTTCGGCAGCCGAACTGACAGCGGCGGCGGTGGCCGCATTCTTCTCTATGAGCTGCTTCAAACTTAACATGGCCTCCATCATGGAGGCCATTTGTTCTTTCAGAGCCGACATGTCGGCTTTCATCTGTTCCTGCGTCTCCTCTTGATCACCCATCGTTCTAGATTTGGATCTGGTGCGATAGGGATCCCTTGCGGCGCGTTTAGTTATGGTGTTTTTCCCTAAAAAACCAAACGTGAGGAGTGGGTAAAGAAAGAAAATGCATGCTAGAGATGAGATGTAGGAGTGATTTGATTTGCACAAGTTTTTTTTTTTTTTTTTTTTTTTTTTTTTGGAGTAAAACATGGGACCAACTCATTTTATTCCAAAAAGGAAGTCGTATCTAGTCAAGGTCTGAGAGACCATACAAGTTTCCTAACGATTTCTAATTATGTGGGCCATTAAGTCTATCATATGCTGACAATAGTCGAGAAGCCCATGAATCTCTTCGGGGGCGGAGTAGGTGTCTGCCATCGCCTTGGCCTTGGCTAACAATCGGGGAAGTTCTTGACCCCCGTTCAAGGTAAGAGCGAACCGATCCATCCACATGGTTGCCTCTCGGTGTAAAGAGTCGATCACCCTTCCTCTAGCCTCTTTTTCCGCATACACTTGGGCATACTCATCCGCGATTCTATGCTCGTGGGCCGTGGCTAGACCTAACTCTTCTTGGTACTTGGCGATGATAGCTAACATGTTGGTCTCTGTCTCGCATAAACGCTGAGACAAGCTTCTTTTGGACCTTGAACAAGCAATCAACTCCTCTTTCAGAACCATACTATGTGCTCGCGACTGGTCCCTTTCTTCCCTTCGCAACTTGAGTTCACTATTGCTACCCCATAGAGCTCCGCGAAATTTGTTCCGGCCATACTCTTCCTTGCGAGCCCTCTTGGTCTCTTGTTCAAGGGCTCTTGCGGTAATTGCATTCTCTTCCCGTAACCCGGCACACTCCTTCCGAACGTGTGTAGCAGCCAACTTGAACTTCTCCTTGGCGAGTTTTGCCTTTCCTAACTCGCTTTTGAGAGCTTGGACTTCTTCGTCCTCTTCCGGTGCTTCAAAATTCTCTTCGCTGACGACTTTTAACTTGGCGAGCCAATCTAAACCTCGTATGCGAACTTTCAGCCATTCGTGGTACCCACCAATGATGCCATTACGAATGCCTCTAAGCTCTTGATCTTTCCTTAACGGGGTTTCCCATGCCTTATGGATTCTTTGTATAGTCTTGGAATTTTGTGCGCCGAGATCCCTCACAAGGAAAGGAGACATGCTTTCTTCCGTCGGTGCTCCCCTCATGGGGTACCCTAGTTGTCTTATAGCGAGCGTGGGATTGTAATTAATACAACCCCTCGTTCCTACCAGCGGAATGTTTGGGTATCTTCCACATGAGAAAAGGACTCCTTCTTTTCCTTCCTTCCATCGGGGGAACCAACTGATTGTTCTACCTCCTATCCCGGCCAAGAGCTGGTCCCAATCCATTCTCCTCTTTTCAGTACACGAGCGATGGCTCAGGAGCGGACATGGATGTCTTGTGTCTTGTTGGAACAAATGTGAAATCAACCAAACACAGAGAGCGGGTAAGCAACAGATGATCCGTGCGCTACTCTTCTCGCACCTTCGGTCAAATGTGTCAAATAGATCTGCCAAGACAGCTACCACCGGACTTTCCTTGCTATGGTGGTAGGCAAGGAAAGCGCCGATTGCTGCTAGGTCTACCAAACCATCCACGTTTGGAAAGAGGACGACCCCAAAAATTAGCAAAGCTAACACATCCATAAACGGGACCCAGTCTCCTTGATTGGCCATACCCCTCGCCTTGTCTTCTAGGTACTTCTGTGGTAGGCCCGCTATGCCGTTCCGAGTCTGTTTTATGCGGTCCAAACCTCTTGCTGAATCCTTGACCACAGTTGCAATTCTGCTCAAAGAGGGGAGACATCCGGAGGAAAGATATGGTTTTCTTCCCCCGAGAGGACATCCTAGAATTTCTTCAAATTCTTCAATGGTTGGTATTAATTGGAAGTCTCCGAATGTGAAGCATCTCAAAGGCTGGTCGTAGTATTGGGTAAGTGATGCAATGGCTTCTATGGACACCTCTGCTATGGTCAACTCTAAGATCTTTCCGTAAGTCTTGCGGAAGGCTTGCATTTGGAGGGGTTCCATCAACCGCCCTAATTCCTTGATGCTGGTGGTATCTGGGCTTTTGACCTTGACTTGGTAGAACCTCTTGCCGGTTTGATTTGTTCCCATGCTTACTAAAGTGAGACAAAAGCTGGTGCAAATCAAAACTCCGATATCTCATGGGTGGGATGGATGAATGCATGAAGAAATGCATATGACACAGATGCAATTTACGAATACGGGGGTCCGGGGAATTTGTCACCTTCTTAGATACGACATCTAGGGGTAGCGAAATGCCCCAACGCACGTTTTTAAGGAGGCGACACGGACCCTCCGTTGGTTTGTTTACAGTAGGGATCAAGCCAGAACCCATATGCAATGCCTATGCAAAAGACACAGTGCGGGAATGTGCACAGTATGACAATATTTACCGAACATAAGCAAAAGGGTATATGATACTCATGCATGGCAGTGTGAAAAATGGCACGCAGCGTGTTTGCTTCGTGCCCCTATTGAAGGGACCTATAAGGGAGAGAACTAACTAGGCTTTTAGCAATAATCCCCAAGGTAGTTATATCTCTCTTGATGGTTTCTAGAGGTATCATCCCCTTTGACGAACATATTGTAGCAGTAGGGACTACTAGCAACAATAGATTTTCAAAGAGAAAAGCTCTAGATGAGGGTTCACTGTAATCAAGCAAGTCGGAGACCTAGCATGATTACAGATTCACCTCCACTCCTTATGCTCCCATGAACCCGGGTATAGGGCCCTTTTTCACTCACAGTGTGTGCAAATAGTGTTGGTGTTTGTGTGCATCAAATGAATAAATATTTACTCCATGCATACATTTAAAACGCACTAAAAGCAACAAAGAGTTTATATACACAAGAACATAATGAAAGGAAAACCAACAAAGGAGAAAGTCATGATAAAACATTGCACAAGATTAAATGGCCTAACTCTCTAAAAAACAGTCCCCAGTGGAGTCGCCAACTGTCGCAACCTACCCTTCGGCGGGAGGGCGACGCGAGACTCGCGGGATGCGTGTTCCACGAAAGGAATACGCGCGGAGTCGCCACCAACGTTTATTTGAGGAAAACGTCGGAAAAACCGGAAAAGACGCGATCTACGAACTTTTTAGTGAAAGGTTCGGGAGTTGTATTTACGCACGGGGAAGGTATTAGCACCCCACACGTCCGTCCCAAGGGACGGCAGCCTTTAATCGAATGTGCAAACATGACTTTGATTTTTTATGTTCCCTTTTTATGTCTCTATATCCTTTATACCCTTTTTATATTTTCTCTTTTTGTGGTCGACAAGGGTGTTTCCCTTTGCTCCTACGTATTCCTCAATTTGGGATGAGAAAATCAGACCTACGTAGTTCTTTTTTATCAAGTGATTCTTTTTTACTTTAAGAGGTGATCATTTTAAGGCGTTGGACCTTAAAAATGATCCATTTTACTTAGTGAGGAAATGAAATGACAAACTTCAAAAGCCTATTTTTTATGGACGAGCTTGACTAGGCGAATTTGATTTTAGCCTTTAGTTTCACTTTAGTTATTAATCAATTCGATTAAGAATGAGAAATCCCAAAGAGAAAACGTCCGATTGATTTTCCGCTTTATTTTACTAAAAGATGTCTTTTTGATTTTTATATTATTTTCTACCTCTTTTTGATTTCCAACGTGGTTACGGCACGACCGAACGGTCGGAATTTATTTTAACCGAAGTTAATGGATAATACAATTCAAATGTTCGGTGGAAATTTATTTTGTTTTTAAGTTAAGCGAGAAATGGCTTAAGTAAAATGGCTTAAGCACGTCAACAGGGGGTATAAAAAGTAAACAAAACGAGAATAAAAATGCACGAAACACAATGCGGACCACTACGGGTACATAGAATGAATCGAAAATCTTGGTTCGAGGTACTTACCCGTTGAAGATCGAAGAACGATGAAGAACGAATGAAGAATGTCGAAGAACGGTTGAAACCTTTGCGAGAGTCCTCACGGAAAACGTTACGGAAACGTTTCGGAAGCGCCTCGGCTTAGATTTTCTTCACGGAAACAATTTTTCCAAGCAAATTCGAAAGAGAGAGAAGTGCCTAAGGGGCTGAACCCCTTCCTTCTTGCCTTCCTCCCCTATTTATAGCAAAATAGGGGAGGTGGTTGCCGCCCAGCTCGCCCAGGCGAGCTCAGCTCGCCCAGGCGAGCAGGGTTGCTTCCTCCAGAAGCAACCGCCTTCTGGAGGAATATTCCGGAGGGCCCAAGTGGGCCTGGGTGCTATTTGCACCCCCATTTTTACTAAGTACACCCCCCTCTGCTGTTTTTTTGGTGATTCTTTTTTCGTAAAGTTACGGAAACTTACGAATTTCGTAACGATACTTGTTTTCTTTCCGTAATGTTAAGGAACCTTGCGGATTACATAATCATCCCCTTTTTGACTTACGGAATGTTACGGAACCTCACTTAATTATGCAACGATGCTTCCGTTTGATTTCCGATGTGTCACGGAAACTTACGGATTGTGCATCAATATTTTTTTGGTTTTTCGGCATGTCCTGGAATTTCACAAATTGCCTAATGATGGGTGCCAAGCACCTCACAAGGACCAAAGAATGGTCGCATGTCATCAAGCAAAGGTCCCCGGACGAAATTAGGGTATGACAGAGGAATTAAAGCATTCCTTACTTGTTGATGGATTATGTCTGGTGCGTAAGTTTATTGTTATGAGACTTTTTCTTAAAATAACATTTAAGTAACCATTATTTGTTGTTTGTCACATGTAGGTTACCATATACAAGTGGATGAATATTACGGATATGGGATATGTCATTGCTTCACGATACAACGTGATCGTTGTTTCTCTTTCATGACAACAAAGTATGACATTTTTTCCTCTTAGAAGTCAACCACCACCAGATTCTTCTGTGCATCGCGTAATATGCATTGGTCATGTGTATAGAACTCATTTTGTTCAGGTAATTGCATAATTATTATGGTAGTATAAATGCTGACAATGTTGTTGGTTATCTTACATTAAATCTGTTTGTGGTTATGTAACAGGTTTTTTTATGAGACCATTGTCCTTTACCACCATTGGTGTTGTTGTGGAATACACATTGTCATTATTAGGCAAAGCAGTGACCCACCCCATACATAGGTAGAATGCAGTGCTACACAAATTTGTCCAAGCTGAAAACCGATTTTTTTGATTTAGGTGAACAATGAACATAAAATGTTATTTCCACTGACGTTTCTATAAATAATTATTTTGTTGACATTTTGTTGCACTATGCATGATATTTCCACTAATTGTGTTGCTTTGTTAAGATAACTTTAAAAAGTTAGAACTTAAATAAGTACTTTTGAAAATAACAAACATACGGTTTCATTAGCTAATGGACACCAATTTAAACATTACATTAACTTACAAGAGAGTTGAAACAAACAAAAAATGCATCAAAAACTACAATGAAATAATATTAATTTTGCATTGAATCATGTTGCGACCGAGACATGTCGTCTTTCATTTTGGTTATTGGTTTACTAAAAACAACTAAAGTTTCTATTGAGCCAAATGTTTCTAGTAGTTAGACTATACTAAGACCTTCAACACGTCATCATCAGTATTATTTCAAATTTGATAGCTTTTTATGAATACTCATAATGACCTGGCTGTCAAAAAAACAATCTTCTTACCGCTTGTGATTCATGAATACCATAAGGGGAAATCCCTTGAGGTGCAACTGGCTTGATCACATCCTTGAGTCCGTCGATGCTACATCCCGAAGGAATGTCAAATCTTTTTGGATTTTTTTTCTGTGAACGAGTGTCATACCCTAATTTCGTCCGGGGACCATTGTTTTGTGGCATGCAACCTTTGCTTGATCGCCTCGAGGTACTTAACATCCATCATTAGGTAATCCGCAAAGTTCCGTGACATTCCAGAAGTAAACAAGAAGCATTGTTGCGCAATACGTAAAGTTTCGCTACATTTCGAAAGTCAAGAAGAGCCTTGTTGCGTAATTCGTAAAGTTTCGCAACATTTCGGAAAGGAAATGGGTGTCGTTACGTAATCCGTAAAGTTCCGTAACGTAATCCGTAAAGTTCCGTAATGTTTCGGGAAGAAATCAGTAAAAAAAAAAACACGAAAGCGGGAGTGTATTTAGCAAAGTGGGGTGTGTGTAAATAAACAGGAGTGGATTTAGCAAAGGGGGGTGAACTTATCAAGATCCTCCACGTTTTGTTGGAAAATGGTTTCCGGGGCTTTCGTAATGCTTCCGTAAAATTCCTAAAACTTTGAGTAAGCCTATTTCACTTAATATTGGTGAAAGGGAACAGGAAAAGAGGAGAATCAAGTCCTATATGCTTCCATAAGGCTTCCGTAATGCTTCCGTAAAATTCTCGTAACCCTAAATAAGCATATTTCACTTAATATGGGTGAGAAGGAAGAGAAAAAAAAAAAAAAGTCCTATATGCTTCCGCAAGGCTTCTGTAACTTTGCCGTAAATTAGGAAAGAAGGGGGGTGAACTTATCAAGATGGGTGCAAATAGCAATTTTCAAATTTTCCAATCTAGGCCTTCCAGAATATTTTCGAAGCAGGGTTGCTTATGGAGGAAGCAACCCAGCTCGCCTAGGCGGCAACCTCCTCCCCCCTTTTCCTATAAATAGGCAAAGGGAGGCTGTTCTAAATATCCCTAACCCCCTTGGCTATGCATTTCAGTTGTTTTTGGTGAAAAAAATTGTTTCCGTGAAGAAAATCTGAGCCGAGGTTCTTCCGTAACGCTTCTGAGACGTTTCTGTGAGCAAATCCGTGAAGGTTTTTCGTCGTTCTTCACCGTTCTTCATCCGTTCTTCGTTCGTTCTTCGTTCTTCAATGGGTAAGTTTTCGAATCCGAGACTTTCAATTCATTTCTTGTTATTTTAGCTTTCATCTTCATTTCGTTCATTTTCAGTTTTCTTTTCTTCCATTTTTAACGAGCTTTAACTGATAGTTTAAGTCATTATCTCGCCTAATAAATGATAAAATGAATTTCAACCGATCATTTGCGTTGTAATCTCGTTTAATCACTGTTAAAACAAAATCTAACCGATCGTTCACACTGTAACCACGGTTAAACAAAAAAAAAGGCAAAATAATAATAAAATAATAAAAATATCTTGAAAAAATAATAATAAAATAATCAAAATATCTTTGAATAAAATAATCCAAAAAATCAATCGGACGTTTTTCTTTTGAAATTTCCTTGGATCAATTGACTAATAACCAAAGTGAAACTAAGGCCAAAATCAACTCACAAATCAAGCCTTGTCCGCAAAAATCACTAAAAAACGTTTTAAGGTCCAACGCCTTAAACGGTCCTCTTTGCTTTTATCAATTAACATGGACCGTTCAAAAGCATAAAATCAACATGTAACTTTACCTCTTTTGCAAGAACTACGTAGGTCTGATTTCCTCATCACAATTGAGGATACGTAGGAGCAAAAGCCCCGCTTTTGTCGACCACCCCAAGAGATCATTAATGGTCCAACGCCTTAACGTTTCTCTCCTTTCAAAAACAAGAGATCGTTAATGGTCCAACGCCTTAACGTTTCTCTCCTTTCAAAATCAAAAGATTGTTTAATGGTCCAATGCCTTAAAACGACTTTTGTTTGGTCAAAATATATTTTGCAAAAAAAGGATAAAAACAACTTAACCAACGTTCAATTCTCAAAGAACTATGTAGGTCTGATTTCCTCATCACAATTGAGGAATACGTAGGAGCAAGAGAAACACCCTTGTCAACCACAAAAAGATAAAAAAATATAAAAGGCATAAAAAGACATAAAGAGCGTAAAAGAGAAAATAACACAAATTGAAGTCATATTTGCACACTTGATTAAAGGCTGTCGTCCCTTGTGACGGACGCGTTGGGTGCTAATACCTTCCCCATGCGTAAATACAACTCCGGAACCTTTCACACTTAAAGTTCGTAGACCACACCTTTTCCGGTTTTTTCGACGTTTTCCTCGAATAAACGTTGGTGGCGACTCCGTGCATTTTCCTCCCATGGAAGACGCACCCGTTAGCCCTCGGTCGCCCTCCCGCCGAAGGGTAGGTTGCGACAATGAGTAACCCACAAAGTTGCCTTGTCATGGCATGTTCCACCTCTCATTATAATATAGCAGAGCATCATGAGTAAGAGTCATAATGGCTTGAATTAAGTTTAATATACCATCCGGTGTTCTACCAGTGGTACATAATAACTCAATTGGTCCAACACACGAGTATTGATCATTACACATTAACATTGTGTTAACATCATCATCATTTTTCAATTGCATAGATTGAACGACAAATTGGTTACCCGCATCTGTGAATGGCTGTCGGTAGTAAATTTCATACAAATATTAATCGTTAGTTAGTTGAAGGGTATTGTGCATTCTACTTTTTAGTGTTTCAAAACCACAATCATTAGGTACTCGCATGGGTATCAAAGTGGAACTTTGGAAATAAACACCAGATTGGTTGTGAATAATCAATCCATTTGGAAAAATAAATGCTAATATGGAGTTGACAATGGTCTGACCACACCTGTTCGGTCTCTCGTGTCCGTAAATGCATTCATATCATGCGCTGCATAAGCATCTCTTCATGGCATCGTAATGGACATATCGTTCCTGCATTTGTCACTTGCCATATTCATGCATTGCATTTTGCATAAGTCACTTCATCACAATGCATGTGCATCTAACATGTTTTTTGCATACCATTTATTTTCATCCTTGCATTTTCCTCTGCAAAACAAAAACAAAAAAGGAAGCGTGAAAATTCACACTACATTCTTAGTTGCATGTGTTAGGTACCATGAGCCACCCATGTTGAGATCATAAACCCATTTCTATATAAATAAATAAAAACAACAAAACAAAATGATTGAGCATGGTACCTACTGCGTGGTTAACTAGGAAATGATGTTTCTTCAGGCATCTCTATCTCATCATTACATTTTTCATGCATAGCATACGTATTCCCAAGTCTTTCATCTCTATGAAATGTTGTTGAAGTATTGGCGATCAAAATTGTCATTCCTTGGGTTATGGGGTTGAACCAAGCTTATGCTTTTATGAAAAGGTTCACCAAGTCAGGTTGAAGTACGGAAGTAACCATCTTGCAAAAAATTGGGGCAAAAGATGGATCGAGTTACATTGCTGCTTCGTCTACTGCCAAACACATTTAGGACTGTTGATGTCCTTGTTACTTCCAGTTTCACCTTGACAAAGATGTCATGGACCATGTTGAAAATCTAAATTGATTCAACCCTATGTCCTGCGTAAAAGTTCGCAATACTTCAACTATGCATCATTCGCATACATCAATGTTTTTCATTGGTTGCATTGCTCATTGCATTCTTTCCATGAAAATAAAAATAAAATAAAATAAACTTAATCATTATTATCAAAAAGAAAAGAACACACTTTACGGCGCCCTTAGCAAACCTGTGCTAGAGCTAGAGTAATGGGTGAAGTAGAGGAGGTGCAAGAGCAGATGAAGGCCGACATGGAGGCCATGAAAGAGAAAGTGGCCATAATGATGGAGGCCATGATGAGCATGAAGAAGATAATGGAAGCCAATGCGGTTACGGTTGCCGCTACCAGTGCTGTTGTAAGGTGAACCCGATGCCCCCATCTGGCCTCAACCAAATGAATCATCCAACCTTAGCTATGGTAGGCAAAGATTTGGGAAGTACGGGCGACCCCTATTATGTGCAAGTTCAAAACAAGCATGCCTTCCCGTCATATGGCTTGTCTCCCAACTATACACCACCCAATGTGGCATACATTCCCAATGAGAATGTCAATAACTCCACTACTATACTCATTGAGAGTCAACAACCTCAATCTGATCACGCACATGTCTCTTGACCCGTGGGGGAGACACATGAAATTCCCCACCACAATCTAGCCGACTTCGAGCCTTGCCTCAGATATGCCATTGAAGGGCAAGCAGTTGGTGGTATACCCCTGCAAAACACTTTGGAAGGCCCTTAGTATCACCCACAACCACACCCCTTGCATTCCACAACGAGTAAAAACCCTCCTGCTATGCAGAAATGGGAAAGTTGGATCATCTAGAGGAAAGGCTCAGGGTCGTTGAAGGAGGCAGAGATTATGCATTTACTGAAGTAGAAGAGTTGTTCCTAGTACCCAAACGTGGTCATTCCCAAGTACAAGGTGCTGAAATTTGACAAGTACAGGGGACTACTTGCCCCAAGAACCATCTAAAGATGTGTTGTCGGAAGATGGGGGGCATACGCAAAAGATGAGGAACTGCTGATACATTTCTTCCAAGAAAGTCTTATTGGGGTAGCTGTTACCTGGTACACTAACTTGGAACCTTCCCGAGTCCATTCATGGAAGGACCTAATGGTTGCCTTCGTTAGGTAGTGTCAGTACAATTCTGATATGGCTCTAGATAGGATGCAACTATAGAACATGTGCAAAAAGGAGCATGAATCCTTCAAAGAATACACCCAAAGGTGGAGGGATCTGGCAGCCCAGGTGGCACCCCCAATGACGAAAAGGGAGATGATAACAATGATAGTAGACACATTAATAGTGTTCTACTATGAAAAATGGTGGGTTACACACCTTCAGGTTTTATGGATTTGGTCTTCGCCAGCGAAAGGATCGAAGTGGGTCTGAAAAGAGGCAAATTTGATCATCCTACTTTGATAAGTGAGAAAGCTGGGGCAAATGAAGAGGATAAGAATGAGGGAGAAACCCATGCTGTGACTGCCATTCCTATATGGCCAAGTTTCCCACCAACCCAACAAGGTCATTACTCAGCCAATAACAACCCTTCTCTTTACCCACCACCCAGTTATCCACAAAGGTCATCCCTAAATCAACCATAAAAACCCACCTACCACACTTCCAATGATGAACACCACCTTTAGCACAAACCAAAACACCAACCAAGAAATGAATTTTGCCGCGAAAAAGCCTATAGAATTCACCCCAATTCCGGTGTCCTATGCTGACTTGCTCCCATATCTACTTGATAATTCAATGGTAGCCATAACCCCAACCAAGGTTCCTCAACCTCCATTTCTCCGAGGATACGACTCAAACACAACGTGTGCTTATCATGGAGAAGCCTCGGGGCATTCCATTGAGCATTGTAGGGCCCTGAAGCATAAGGTGCAAGGTCTAATTGATGTGGGCTAGCTGAAATTTAAGGAGAATCGCTTGTGAATCCTAACATTGACAAGCGACACCACACATGGGGCAATTTTGAAAGTTGTTGTTAGATGTCTCTAATGACTCATTAGGATTTTCAAGTTTATGCCATTATTGTAAACCACAATTACAATGCTAAATAATATGGATAAATTGGACATCCTTGTCTCTCTCATCCTCTCACAAACACATATTTGCTTATTAAACTTCCACCGAAATGCAAGTGTAAGCCATTGGTTTGTTTGCTCAAAGCGACCTGTGCTCCTGAGTGTTAACTTCCAAGACTGTTCAATCAAAAATTACTCGGGCTACACATTTGGTGAGGATGCCGTAAAACGACGAGTAAAGCAAAAAAAAAAGTTCAAAAAGAAAAAGAAAAAAGCATTTGATTGACTGTGTTTTCAAGTAAAAATATAGACATTCATGTGGGCTCATTTTATCATTCCTGAAAGTTTGTCTTTTTGAGAGAGAAGTGAGTTATCAAGAATAGGAGTCATTTGACTTAATCCGTTAATTGAAAAATCCTTCAACTGTTTCTCATCCTTGAAAGTCCTTTTTGAGAATTAGTCACTTCTTTCATTCTTCCTTGCTACAAGGTTGTGAAAACAAGACAACGATTGATACCTCAAAGCCCTACACTAGGGCAATGAGGGGCACCATGCATAAACCTCAAGCAAACCTAGGGGCAGATTAGAAGTTCTCACCCAATAGGTTCCCTGCTACAAGGTCATGATGAAAGACAACGATTGGTACCTCAAAGCCTTACACTGGGGCAATGAGGGGCACCGCGCATGATCCTCAAGTGAACCTAGGAGCCAATCAAAAGTTCTCACCCGTCGATGTTTTTAAACAAAAAAAAAAGGGAGTGAAAAATCCTGGAATTTCAATGGATTGATTAAACATCAAATGACTCCATTGCCGTCACTTCAAAATGGTCAAGTGACTAAATCAAACAGAACAAACACTCTGAGGGAGTTCCCGGAGAGATTTGCAAAAGATAGGATGAGGTTGCATGAATTATCACCTCTTTCAAAAGGATAGTCAATCTGTGTTTTCCAAAAAAATCAAATCAAAATCAAAATCACAAAATAGGGAAAGAATGTCATGAACATTGTACAACTTTCCATTACATTCCATTGTTGCATACGAAGTCCGCATTTATCGCATTTCAAGACAAAGGTTGCATACATCTGCATCCCTAAAAATCATGTTAACTACATAGATTTACAAAACCTAATGTCCCATCTTTTGGAATTTGGGATGACCGGCCCTCTCAATGAGTCAATCTCTTGCTTTCTCATAAGGGTGGACCTTGGGTACTAGTACCTTCACCTTCAGAGGACTACACGTCCTCGCCATCAGAGGGCCGCACGCCCTCGCTTTCAGAGGACTAGACGTCCTCGCCTTCAGAGGACTACCCGTCCTCGCCATCAGAGGGTTGCACGTCCTCGCCTTCAGAGGGCTACACGCCCTCACCTTCAAAGGGCTGCATGCCCTCTCCTTAAGAGGGCTACACACCCTCACCATCAGAGGACTACACGACCTCGCCTTCGTAGGGCTACACGTCCTCACCTTTAGAGGACTACACGTCCTCGCCTTCATAGAGCTGCATGCCCTCACCTTCGTAGGGCTACACGCCCTCACCTTCAGAGGGCTACATGCCCTCGCCTTCAGAGGGCTACACATCCTCGCCTTCAGAGGACTACACGTCCTCACCTTTAGAGGGCCACACGCCCTTGCCTTCAGAGGGCCACACGCCTTCGCCTTCAGAGGACTACACGTCCTTGTGGCGTCCCTAAATTAATGACTGGTTTAATAGTAATAATTTAAATAACAAAAACCATGGTAAATTTTTTTTTTCTTCTTTTTCTTTTTCATTTCTTTCTCTTTTCACTATAACTAGGTTTAGAAGGAAAATCCTCACTATAAAGTCCTGAATGGCCAGTTCACAACTCTATTCGGAGTCATTTCTTTCTTACCGCTCATAATTCTCTAAATTATTTTGCTGTTTCAAAAGGAAGAATATACCAGCCATTACTTTAGGTCGTCACGTGAAAATAAAAGGGTAAAATACAGTCGATAAACTCTTTTACAAATAAAGTTGCTAATGATTTCTTTTCAAATAACAAGATCGATCATAAATGCATTCATCATTTAAAGCTGTCCAAAATATGGGAGTTTTACAAAATATATAGTGTCATCCAGAGCAAAGGTGTCCATAGTGGTGGCTTCAGCCACATGTATACAATCATCAAATTCCTATACATCAGGTCTACCCATATAAAAACAAAAGAGTAAACCTAACAGTCAGTCCTAGATACACCCACCCTCAAAAAGTATACAAAACTAATCCAAAAAGCTGTCCACTAGGATGAAGAGCCTCCGCTGATCGCCATCTCCCTCGGGCCACTATCCTCCGTAGAGTCTGCCTCAGATGCCGACATGACTTCCTCGGGAGAATCCACCTCAAGAAGTGGATCCTCATCACCCTCTAGAAAGTCAAGGGCATCCACAGCAGGCTCAGGAGGTAGCTCCTCCAGGTCCTCCTCAGGGTCTTCCTCGGATGACGTTACCTCGATCACTTGAACGGGCTCCACTAGACGATATGGTGTAGGCGTGGGTAGTATCCACTCCACAGTGCGCTGAAGCGTCCGTGCAGGTTCATCTGGATGCACCAAAGAAGTAGCCGTGAATCGAATGGTGCCCCGAAATCGGCACCTCATGTTGCCTTCGAGGGTCTCCCAAGCTCCCTCTAGGCACTCCATCTCTACTCGATCACGGATTAGCTGCGCCGCCATCACGATCTACAAGAAAGAAGAGAAAGGGGTAGACTCTTTCACAAGAATCTAACTGCGCTACACACAATTTGTCTCATAACCACTACATGCAAGTAAAAGGGGTATTTTAAGGCTTTCCATCTCTGGTAATCGATTACACAGCCTTGGTAATCGATTACCAGAGGCTAAACTTGAATTACACAGCCTCAGGACATGAAATATGCAATAATGCACTGTGTAATCGATTACACATGCCTGGTAATCGATTACCAGTGACCCATTCCTCTGTGTAATCGATTACACAGGCTTGTAATCGATTACCAGAGGCTTCCCTAGCTTCCTGACCTCGTTTTCAAGCCTGGTAATCGATTACACCCCGTGGTAATCGATTACCAGAGACCATCTTAGCCTCCTGTCTTCATTTTTAAGCCTTGTAATCGATTACCCACCCTTGGTAATCGATTACCAGAGGCCATAACCCACATATCAATCAAAGTTCACAGCTGGCCAGCCACCACATGCCTCCTTGCTTTGTGGTCTTTGTTCCTTTTATCTGTTGACTGCCAGGAGCTCGCCTGCTTAGGTACATCACAGGTTCTCACTGACCGACTATGCCCGGGTTGGGTCGGGATTGGTCAAGCTTGGTTTTGGGCAATAGCACCCCACCTGACGTCCCCAAGGTCTCCTGACCCCCGCGACATATCTCCAGGTACCACTCTGTGGTCAACAATAAAAGCAGGAAGTTTCACCCTTCAACACTTCCTCATCTCAAGCTTGTAGGATTATGGGGTACCCATCACATGTGGTACTAGGTGGCGGTCGGGCGATGGTGCACAACAAGTTTTCCACATCCACAATGCGCGCATAAACCCACCATCCCCTATTGCCCACCTCCAACTGAGCTCACGTACTCCCACGTAGCCCATATCCTCGTTTCTCTCAACACCGGGTCCCCATCAATCCTCCCAAGCTTCCACAACATCCAAGCAAAACAACATGCAAACAGCACAAGCTATCACAGCCAAGCAAAACAGAGCAAAGGCAGAAAACTTTGCTCAACACATCAACCAAAATCACAGCTTTTCTCACTTAAAGACCACAGTAACAATTCCTTCGATCCAATTCGTTAACCGTTGGATCGACTCCAAAATTTTACTGGAAGTCTATAGTGCATAAGCCTACATTGTGACCGTTGGGATCTACTAGCGAACATCCAGAACTCATTCTGTACTACTCTTTCCACAGCCAACCACACACAAGCATTTTCTGCACCAAGCTAAAATCCTGCTGCACCTATTTTGACAGCAAAATTCTGCATAAGTGCAGATTTCGAAAATCACACTTCCCCTCATCCAATCTTGCTCAAATCAAATCCTACAAGTCCCAAATCATGTATCAAACATGTCTAAACCAAAGCCAAGCTTCAAACCACAGCAACACAAAATCTAGGTGTCCAAAACCCCTCAATTCAATGGGTTTTCTAGGTTTGAAAAGTGAAATTTAGAATGGGGTAAATTTGAAGCAAACTCTCACCTCACACAAGTCCATAACATCAATCTAAACTTGCTCAAACTGAATTTACACCAAAAATTCCACCGAATCAAAATTTGACCCCTCAACACCCAATTTTGCCCTAGAAATGGCTCTTGGATTCACTTTGGTCATTTGTTTTTCTCTCTAGCACAGTCCAAGCTTTCTCATAAGTCCTAAATGACATTTCAAGCTAGGATTAACTCACTTTAACCTCCATTTACCACAGAATTCAGACTTAACCTTCCAACCCTCAAAGTCTCACTCTTTTTCCACTCATAACATCACATTCTCACTTTCTAACCCTAGGTTAGTTCTACCCTTCGTCTCTAACAGATTTCCATCAGCAATTTCAGCATATAAACATCACAAACATCATCACAAAAACCCTAAAACAGAATGGGTATGTTTAACTCATCCAAACATGGCAATTTCAACAAGCTTTCAACAAATGTCTTCACAAATAATCATCATACAGCAGAAACCTAGCAAGACTACCCATCATATCTCCCCAAACCCCATACCCACGAAAATCAAGGAGAAAGAAGTCCACCCAAACCTGAATTTTCGAAGTCCCACTCGTAGCCACGCACTTCACGACCCCGAAAATGCTCTCCTTTCACGATTTGGGGCAGAAATGAGCACCAAAGGTTGAAGCTTTGTGTGGAGCTTCAATGGAGAATGAAGAAGAAGAGAATGGCAACGTGAGGGAGAAAGAGGGCTGTCTGAAATTTCTGTTTTGCTGAGTGAGGAGAGAGAAAAGCTTTTTGGTCTTAAATAAAAGGTTTTTCCTCTTTTTCTATTATTTTATTCAAGCTCTGCCACATGTCCCTATTTGATTGGAGCAAAAAGGGCCCACTTTCTCTTTTTGACTGTGACCCATACTCAGTCACAAAAGTGAGAAAAATCTGACCTTTGAAACGCTACAATCCTGCCTCGGTTTGCGTGCCGTTTCTCTGATTCCAGTTTATCGCGTTTATTTGCGTCCGTCGGGGCCAGTTTTCGAAAGCAAGCAATATATATATCAAAACGCTCAGAATAAAACCCCGAGCGTGGTTCAGAGGTTGGTTTCGTTAAATTCTAAGTTGCATGCAAAACGATGATTTTTAAACTAATTAATTAAGAATTAACCCATAACCTCTCAGTTATGGATTTCTCTTCCTTAATTAGTCTAACCCGCGTATCTTGCCCCCACTATTTCTACTTCTACCAAGAACATATAGGCATAGACACTGAATAATACTTATATATATAATCATTCAAAATACATCGTTTCCAAAAATTCCGGGTAGAAATTTCCAGGATGTTACAGTCCTCACCTTCAGAGGACTACACGTTCTTGCCTTCAGAGGGCTACACGCCCTCGCCTTCAGAGGACTACACATTCTCGCCTTCAGAGGGCTGCACGCCCTCACCTTTAGAGGACTAGATGTCCTCACCTTTAGAGGGCTACACGTCCTCACAATCAGAGAGTTGCATGCCCTCACCTTCAGAGGACTACACGTCCTCTCCATCAGAGGGCTGCACGCCCTCACCTTCAGAGAACTACACGTTCTCGCAATTAGAGGGCTGCACACCCTCACTTTCAGAGGACTACACGTCCTCGCCATCAGAGGGCTGCACGCCCTCACCATCAGAGGACTACATGTCCTCGCCATCAGAGGGCTGCATGCCCTCGCCTTCAGAGGACTACATGTTCTCGCCTTCAGAGGGCTACATGCCCTTGTCTTCAGAGGACTACACGTTCTTGCCTTCAGAGGACTACACGTCCTCACTTTCAGTGGGCTCCATATCCTCACCTTAAAAGAATTTAAGGTCCTCTGCCCTTAAATGCTTAACCGATACTTGCGCTCCTGGTTAAGGGGCCAGTAGTTTCCTTTTATCAGTTCTTGGGCCACCCCCTGATATTAGAGGGCGACCAACTGTGCGAGCACAACCAGAAAGGGAGGCTATCACGCAACTACTATGCATACCGGGGCAAGATTTCACGCGTGCCGCTGCAAAGAGACGAGTGCGGATCATGCGCACCAACATGACCAGATATGGATGACGTTGCTACTTAGCAACATTCTGCTCAGCAACCGTAATGCCGATCTCCCCCTGCAGAAGTATCAGTTGATCTGTGCCATCCCGACATAGGTAAGTATGCATACGGTTCAACTGATTTCTGATGCCATCTACTATTTGTAGGGATTGCGCCCACAAGACACCCAGTGGACCCAGAGGAGCCTAACAGGGCCCTAGGGTTCCAGCTCGGGTTCCGGGCCTCTATCAGTCCTACAGGGTGCTCGTCCCCCCCAGCAAGGTCATGCCATCATGACATAGGTAAGTATGCACTTCTCTCAACTGATTTCTGATGTCATCTATTGTTTGCAGGGATCGCGCCCGCAAGACACCCAGTGGACTCGGAGAAGTCCAACAGGGTCTTGGGGTTTCCAGCTCTGATTATGGGCCTCTGTCAGTTCTACGGAGTGCCTGTCACCCCCAGCAAGGTCATCAGGCTTCCTACTAACTGGACTTTCATCGAGAAGTATTGCACCCCCAGGCAGACGCAGGGCGAGGCATCATAGTAGTGGGCAACAGGCGCACCGCCACCACCTCTAGAGTTCACCTCAGCTCATCCACAAAAAGGTTAGAGCGTTGCCTACGACACATGGTCGACCAATAGGCGACCAAGTCCAAAGCCAAAGGTAAGCAAAGTACTAGGTCCGTGACCGACAAGTCATCACGCGTCCAGCTCAAGACGTTAAAGAAGCGCTACTAGGAGGCAACCTAGTAACTTTTAAATCTCTGCTTGTTATTTGATCACCTTTGTTTCTCAAGTCATAGTAGGACACACCTAGTTGCTCATGATCCTAGGAATTTAAATAAAACAAGCACAAGCTCGGAAGGTAGCCATACCTCACAAAATATATGTATGTGGTTTAGGTAGCGAAAATGCCTTAGATATGCATGTATGTAATTTAGGTAGCAACCAAATACCTCACAAAACATATATATGTATGTTTAGGTAGCAAGATACCTTGGATATGCATGTATATAGCAAAAATACCTCACAAAAATATACACATGTTTAGGTAGTAAAATACCTCATGAAAAAAAAGGGAACGAAAAAAAAAACAAAAACAAACAAGAACAAAAAGTATATCTTACGACTGAAATGCCAGCATGCTTTTGAAAAGAATTAACTTCCATCTTTTCTTTGAAAAAATTCACTGATCATAACTAGTTTTTGAAAAAAAAATGTGTATACACCTGAAGGGTGAATGCTGTGAAAATTTTCCCGAACGCCCAAAATAGACTCGGATGAATGCATGAATTGATAAAAGAACATGTTTTGGAAACACTAGGTTGACTTATATAGGGAAAATGAATCCTGAGCCCTAGTGTCACATGACCATAAAAACTTGATGCTTGAGTGTCCACATGGGTGCATGCATGACCAGTTTTGCATAAAATTTCCTAATCATCATTGTTGCATGTGTGTCATGGAAATAACGTGGGACATCCCCTTTATCCCTGAACCGCTGGCCAAACCAACGCTCTGACGTATATCATGTCCATCCGTTCTACAAGCCTTGAGCCAAAGTCCCAACTCACCATAAACCTTGCCCTCAAAAGAAAAGAAAGCAAAAGGAGAAAATTCTCGATCAAAAATCGGAAGAAGGCAAAAAGAGAAAATTCTCAATCAAAGAGTAGGAGAAAGCAAAAAAAGAAAGAAAATTCCTGATCAAGGATCGGAAGAAATATACAGAAGAAATATGCAGAAAAGTCTTTGGACCAGACAATATCTAAACAATACAAAATTGTCACCAAGTAAACAAGAAAAGAAAGGAAACCACGACCTAAAGTGGTCCGCTCCCTTTGATTGCAAACTAAAATCCTGTGCGTTGATAACTTGTTCGCCTCACACTAAACAAAAATAGAAAAGGAAAAGGCCAAAAACACTCATAGCCAAATTTCCCACAAAAAAAAAAACCCATTCCCAAGAAGAAGTCCTATTGATCCATGATCACGCATGTAATCTTTGATTTGATAGGAAATGATTTACAAAATCAAGTCATGACATATCTATGGATCGGAATTAGGATGAAACACTTACCTGTGTGAGATTGATACACTTTGAGTGATTTTCTTCTATTTTTGTTGGACCCAGTGTTTCCTCTAAATGGTCATTTAGAAACGAAATGCTAACATCCAAAATCTCATTTATGGTTATGAGAAAATTTCATTAGCATACTCTCCTTCCCCAATAGACACATTGTTTTTTTTTCATAAAAAAAAGACATATGTTGCTCTGATCAGTTGGAAGTTTTGTTTTTTTACTAAAGCATGTTCGAATTTTAGTGAAAAAACACCAAGACTATTTTAGTCTCACAGTTATCAAGAACTACGAAGGTTTGAGTTCCTCATCAATTGAGGATACATAGGAGCAAGAGCCTCGCTTTTGTCGGCCGCCACACAATTTCTGTCACACTGACCCTGAAGTTAGGTGACGTCTGGAGAAACACAAGTAATTACTCCGCACCATCAATTTCTGTCAATACTAACCCGTGAAGTTAGGGGGCAGGCAGAAATACCCAAGTGGTTATCCGTATAAACATTCTTTTGCTATCCATCAAACCCAGAGTAAGATAGCATGCAGAGACTAACGTCGTCTTCTGCACCCTTTGTCAATCGCGGTCCGAGCCCGTTGACACGCGGAGATTTACGTCGTCTTCCGCACTTTTTGTCACACTAACCTTGAAGTCAGGTGACGTGTGGAGATACACAAGCAATTTCTCGGCACTGTCAATCTCTGTCAATACTAACCCGTGAAGTTAGGGGGAAGGCGGAAATACCTAAGTGGTTATCCGTATAAACATTCTTTTGCTATCCATCAGACCCAGAGCATGATAGCATGCAGAGACTAACATCGTCTTCTGCACCCTTTGTCAATCGCGGTCCGAGCCCGTTGACACGTGGAGATTTTTGTCGTCTTCCACGATTTCTGTCACACTGACCCTGAAGTCAGGTGACGTGCGGAGATACACAAGTAATTTCTCCACACAGTCAATCTCTGTCAATACTAACCCGTGAAGTTAGGGGGCAGGCAGAAATACCAAAGTGGTTATCCGTATAAACATTCTTTTGCTATCCATCAAACCCAGAGCAAGATAGCATGCAGAGACTAACGTCGTCTTCTGCACCCTTTGTCAATCGCGGTCCGAGCCCGTTGACACGCGGAGATTTACGTCGTCTTCCGCACTTTCTGTCACACTGACCTTGAAGTCAGGTGACGTGTGGAGATACACAAGCAATTTCTCGGCACTGTCAATCTCTGTCAATACTAACCCGTGAAGTTAGGGGGAAGGCGGAAATACCTTAGTGGTTATCCGTATAAACATTCTTTGGCTATCCATCAGACCTAGAGCATGATAGCATGTAGAGACTAACATCGTCTTCTGCACCCTTTGTCAATCGCGGTCCGAGCCCATTGACACGTGGAGATTTTTTTCGTCTTCCACGATTTCTGTCACACTGACCCTGAAGTCAGGTGACATGCGGAGATACACAAGCAATTTCTCCACACAGTCAATCTCTGTCAATACTAACCCGTGAAGTTACGGGTCAGGCGGAAATACCCAGGTGGTTATCCGTATAAACATTCTTTTGCTATCCATCAGACCCAGAGCATGATAGCATGCAGAGACTAACGTCGTCTTCTGCACCCTTTGTCAATCGCGGTCCGAGCCCGTTGACACGTGGAGATTTTTGTCGTCTTTCGCGCTTTCTGTCAAACTGACCATGAAGTCAGGTGACGTGCGGAGATACACAAGCAATTTCTCCGCACAGTCAATCTCTGCCAATACTAACCCGTGAAGTTAGGGGGCAGGCGGAAATACCCAAGTGGTTATCCGCATAAACATTCTTTTGCTACCATCAGACCCAGAGCATGATAGCATGCAGAGACTAACGTCGTCTTCTGCACCCTTTGTCAATCGCGGTCCGAGCCCATTGACACGGGGAGATTTTTGTCGTCTTCCACGATTTCTGTCACAATGACCCTGAAGTCAGGTGACATGCGGAGATACACAAGCAATTTCTCCACACAGTCAATCTCTGTCAATACTAACCCGTGAAGTTAGGGGGAAGGCGGAAATACCCAGGTGGTTATCCGTATAAACATTCTTTTGCTATCCATCAGACCTAGAGCATGATAGCATGCAGAGACTAACGTCGTCTTCTGCACCCTTTGTCAATCGCGGTCCGAGCCCGTTGACACGTGGAGATTTTTGTCGTCTTCCGCGCTTTCTGTCAAACTGACCCTGAAGTCAGGTGATGTGCGTAGATACACAAGCAATTTCTCCGCACAGTCAATCTCTGTCAATACTAACCCGTGAAGTTAGGGGGCAGGCGGAAATACCCAAGTGGTTATCCGCATAAACATTCTTTTGCTACCATCAGACCCAGAGCATGATAGCATGCAGAGACTAACGTCGTCTTCTGCACCCTTTGTAAATCGCGGTCCAAGCCCATTGACACGTGGAGATTTTCGTCGTCTTCCGCGCTTTCTGTCACACTGACCCTGAAGTCAGGTGACGTGCAGAGATACACAAGCAATTTCTCCGCATAGTCAATCTCTGTCAATACTAACCCGTGAAGTTAGGGGGCAGGCGGAAATACCCAAGTGGTTATCCGTATAAACATTCTTCCGTTATCCATCAGACCTAGAGCCCGATAGCATGCAGAGACTAACGGCGTCTTCTGCACCCTTTATCAATCGCGGCCAACAAGCCCGTTGACACGCGGAGATTTACGTTGTCTTCCGCGCTTTCTGTCACACTGACCTTAAAGTCAGGTGACGTGCGGAGATACACAAGTAATTTCTCCGCACAGTCAATTTCTGTCAATACTAACCTGTGAAGTTAGGGGGCAGGCGGAAATACCCAAGTGGTTATCCGTATAAACATTCTTTCGCTATCCATCAGACCCAGAGCACGATAGCATGCAGAGACTAACATCGTCTTCTGCACCTTTTGTCGTCCTGACCTGTGAAGTCAGGGGACATGCGTGGTTACCTTATGGTTACCCGCACCTTTCGTCAACCAGGGGCAAACAAGCCTGTTGACGGGCAGAGACTAACATCGTCTTCTGCACCTTTTGTCGTCCTGACCTGTGAAGTCAGGTGACATGCGGGGTTACCTTATGTTTACCCGCACCTTTCATCAACCAGGGGCAAACGAGCCCGTTGACGCGCAGAGACTAGCATTGTCTTCTGCATCTTTTGCCATCCAGGGACAGCGAGTCAGGTGGCAGGCGGAGATACCTTATGGTCATCTGCACCTTTCGTCAACCAAGGGGAACGAATTCGACGGTATCAGGATGATGTTGGTCGTCCGGTTCTGCTTATTTTCAAAATTTTTGCAGGTTTTACCTTCGTCGTCCGGAAACATTCAAGCCCAACGACGCGCAAGATTCTTCTCTGCTGGGCAGGGACAATTGAGTGCAATGGCGTAGGGAAGTGTTGTGGTTGTCCAACTTTGTCGCTTTCAAGACACTGAAGTTTGTTGACGCTTCTGATGCCTTTTCTTTTCTTTCTGAATGACAGGTTCCGCTGGTGGGGATATTGACTGGCCGAATGATGTTCCGCTCGAACGAAATTAGTGTCTTATCTTTATTTCGCTTTTATCTCCAATAAAAGATAAGTAAAGAGGGGCAACTGCCATACCCTAATTTCGTCTGGGGACCATTGTTTGGTGGCATGCAACCTTCGCTTGACCGCCTCGAGGTACTTAACATCCATCATTAGGTAATCTGCAAAGTTCCGCTACATTCCGGAAGTCAAAAAGAAGCATTGTTGCACAATCTGTAAAGTTTCACAACATTTCGGAAGTCAAGAAGAGCCTTGTTGCGTAATTCGTAAAGTTTCACAACATTCTGGAAAGGAAATGGGTGTCGTTACGTAATCCATAAAGTTCTGTAACGTTTCGGGAAGAAACCGGTAAAAAAACATGAAAACGGGAGTATATTTAGCAAAGTGGGGTGTGTGTAAATAAACAAGAGTGTATTTAGCAAAGGGGGGTGAACTTATCAAGATCCTCCACGTTTTGTTGGAAAATGGTTTCCGGGGCTTTCGTAATGCTTTCGTAAAATTCCTACAACTTTGAGTAAGCCTATTTCACTTAATATTGGTGAAAGGGAAAAGGAAAAGAGGAGAATCAAGTCCAATATGCTTCCATAAGGCTTCCGTAAAATTCTTGTAACCCTAAATAAGCATATTTCACTTAATATGGGTGAGAAGGAAGAGAAAAAAGAAGAAAGTCAAGTCCTATATGCTTCCGCAAGGCTTCCGTAACTTTTCCGTAAATTACGAAAGAAGGGGGGTGAACTTATCAAGATGGGGGTGCAAATAGCAGTTTTCAAATTTTCGAATCTGCCCTTCCAGAATATTTTCGAAGCAGGGTTGTTAATGGAGGAAGCAACCCAGCTTGCCTGGGCGAGCTGGGCGACAACCTCCTCCCCGTTTTCCTATAAATAGGCGAAGGGAGGCTGTTCTAAATATCCTTAACCCCCTTGGCTATGCATTTAAGCTGTTTTGGGTGAAAAAAAATTGTTTCCGTCAAGAAAATCCAAGCCGAGATGCTTCCGTAATGCTTCCGAGACGTTTCCATGAGCAAATCCGTGAAGGTTTTCCGTTGTTCTTCACCGTTCTTCATCCGTTCTTCGTTCGTTCACCGTTCTTCATTTCTTGTTTTTTTAGCTTTCATCTTCGTTTCGTTCATTTTCGATTTTCTTTTCTTCCATTTTTAACGAGCTTTAACTGATCGTTTAAGCCATTATCTCGCCTAATAAATGATAAAATGAATTTCAGCCGATCATTTGCATTGTGATCTCGTTTAATCAATGTTATCACAAAATCTAACCGATCGTTCACTCAAAATATCTTAAAAAAATAATAATAAAATAATCAAAATATCTTTGAATTAAATAATCAAAAAAATCAATCGGACGTTTTTCTTTGTAAGTTTCCTTGGATCAATTGACTAATAACCAAAGTGAAACTAAGGCTAAAATCAACTCACAAATCAAGCTTTGTCCACAAAAATCACTAAAAAAACGTTTTAAGGTCCAACGCCTTAAACGGTCCTCTTTGCTTTTATCGGTTAACATGGATCGTTCAAAAGCATAAAATCAACATGTAACTTTATCGCTTTTGCAAGAACTACGTAGGTCTGATTTCCTCATCACAATTGAGGATATGTAGGAGCAAAAGCCCCGCTTTTGTCGACCACCCCAAGAGATCGTTAATGCTCCAACGCCTTAACGTTTCTCTCCTTTAAAAAACAAGAGATCGTTAATGGTCCAATGCCTTAACGTTTCTCTCATTTCAAAATCAAAAGATTGTTTAATGGTCCAATGCCTTAAAATGACTTTTGTTTGGTCAAAATATATCTTGCAAAAAAAAGGATAAAAGCATCTTAACCAACGTTCAGTTCTCAAAGAACTACGTAGGTCTGATTTCCTCATCACAATTGAGGAATACGTAGGAGCAAGAGAAACACCCTTGTCGACCACAAAAAGATAAAAAATATAAAAGGCATAAAAAGACATAAAGAGCATAAAAGAGAAAATAACACAAATTGAAGTCATATTTGCACACTTGATTAAAGGCTGTCGTCTCTTGTGACGGACGCGCGGGGTGCTAATACCTTCCTCGTGCGTGAATACAACTCCCGAACCTTTCACACTTAAAGTTCGTAGACCACACCTTTTCCGGTTTTTCCGACGTTTTCCTCGAATAAAGGTTGGTGGCGACTCCACGCATTTTCCTCCCATGGAAGACGCACCCATGAGCCCTCGGTCGCCCTCCCACCGAAGGGTAGGTTGCGACAACGAGTAACCCACAAAGTTGCCTTGTCGTGGCATGTTCCACCTCCCATTGTAATATAGCAAGGCATCATGAGTAAGAGTCATAATGGCTTGAATTAAGTTTAATATACCATCCGGTGTTCTACCAATGGTACATAATAACTCAATTGGTCCAACACACGAGTATTGATCATTACACATTAACATTGTGTTAACATCATCATCATTTTTCAATTGCATAGATTGAATGACAAATTGGTTACCCGCATTTGTGAATGTGTGATTGTTGAGAGTATTTTGTGGTATTTATAGATGTTGTTCAATTAGACTGCTTGTGTTATTTTTTTTAAAAAATAGACGCGTGCCACTTCCTTTGTGTTGTGAAGTACAACAATGTTGTTTTATGCTTTAATGTTGCATCAGACATGCATTGTTACTATCAGAACTAAAATAACTGAGTTGTCATTTCTATGTCAGTATGTAGGTGTAGTATTCATTTTTTTAAACAGACGCATGCAATTCACAATGTGTTGTCAAGTTTGAAAATGATTTATGATGCTAAAATGTTTCAAAAAAACATGCATTCGTAATTTGTTAAGGACGAATTAATTTATTCCTCAAATCAACATTAATGGCTAATTAACGATAAACAGATAACAAAATTTTGTATAAAATAATTAACCACATGTCTGTAAGTAACGCACCAAATTTATAAATTAACCAAATGTTAATTTCAATAAATAAATGTACCAAATAAAAAAATTATCCAAAAAATTAAAATTAACATATATAAGGAAAAAAAACTTCAATGATCGTCCATACGCCGCCTACGCCTCGATTTGTGACCTCTAGTTGGTTGGCCAATGCAGCTTCTGGTGATGCTCAGACATTCTTGAGCAATAGTATAGGCTTTTGTTCCTTCGGTCGAGATCCTCAAGTTTAGAAGCCTCTCCAATTTATCAATAATTGCTACATAAACATCCTAGTAAGTGAAAAAAACAAACATAAAAATTGTTAGTAATAAAATAAAAAACAAAACAACAAATATAAAATACGAAAAAAAAAATATTTGCACTGGATGTCTAGGACGATGCACATCAATGTCTGGTTCATCAGGTGCCACTATCGCCACCGGTTGTTGAGGCATATCTGGTTCAACAAATGTGTCATATTGTTGAACCAGCGGAACTCTAGGAGGATCCCCTAGCTGTGCCAGAGTCATAAATGGATGTGACTCGGGTAATGCCTTGCTAGAGGTCCATTGGCATGCACGTGGCCTCTGCTCGTCATAATCCTCGATAGCTAGGGTAGAACCAATAGACAGGAAAGGCTCATAGATCCAACACTATAGATATTTTGCAAAGATATTCATTAAAATAAGTGACAACATATAATAACCAACACCAATGAAAAATGTTTTATTAACACGTGAACTAACCTGTAACAGAGTGATATATCCTGCAAGCTGTCTCCCCGTACTCTTTGACGCCTCATTTAAATTATCATACATATGCACAAGTGCACCAACGCCCCAAGCGTAAGTCCCACTCTGCGTCAAGTCACGCAGTGCATCCAAGAATACCACGTGCACGTGTGTGGCACTCTTGTTAGCAAAGAGTGTGCATCCAAGTAGATGTAACAAAAACGCTTGTGGTGCTACGATCCAGTGACATGCCTCGATTTTTGTTTGCTACACGTCTCACAGCCAGGATAGTCAAACATAAGAGCCATGACATTGAATCATCTCAGCTCTTGCCTCTGCAGCGCTGACCTCGAGTAATTCCACCAACATATCGATAGTGTCATCGACATGAAGTTGCTCGAAGCTATGGAATGTCCCTACGATTAGCAAATGTAGCAACGACGCCACATCATTCAAGGTGATAGTCACCTCTCCTATGGGCAAATGGAAACTACCAGTTTCCTTATGCTAGCATTCCACAAAAGCAAACATAAGTCCTTGATCGCTCGTATCTAGGGAAGATGCGATCAAAGGACTTAGTCCGTTGGCAGTCACAAGGCCTTCAATCTCTGGAGCAGGCCTACCAAACTTAGCCATCTTCCTTCCATGGGAAGATAGTTTCAACTCAGGACGTTCCTGCAAACAATAATATCGATCATGTAACAAAAAAATAATAAGTTTTAAGCTGCGTGCTTTATATTTTTTAAGATTTAGACACCTCTCCATTCTAAACTCTCAAAGTAACGTGATTTTCAAAATCTCTCAAAACTGATGTCATGGGGTCCGCCTAGAAAACCCTCAACTTGAGTAACACCTTCTTCAATAGGTTGTTGTTGCTGCGCTTTATTTAATTCCTCCGCGGTCTTAGGAGGATCCTCAACAGCACACGCCTCTTTGTCGCTGCCTACGAGCAGATGCAGTAGGCTTTCACTATTGAGGGACATCATTATCGTCGTCACTAGCCTTTCTCCTCCTTAGGGCTTTTCTTATTACTCGACCTAAAGCCCGTTTAAGACCTCTAGTTCTAATCATTATTTGCACAATATTTTTTAAAACTAACAAATTTAATATCTTTTAAATTTTTGGTTTCAATCATTTTTTAAAACTAACAATTTTAATATATTTTAATTTTTGTTTCAATCATTTTTTTAAACTAACAATTTTAATATATTTTAAATTTTGGTTTCAACAATTTTGTAAAACTAACTAACAATTTTAAAATATTTTAAATTTTGGTTTCAACAATTTTTTAAAACTAACAATTTTTTAGCAATTTTAAAATTTTATATATATTAGCAATTTTAACTCTTTTACCTTAATTATTAGGTGTTCTAGCAAAAATGCTGGGTGTCAAAAACAACTCTAAAAAACGAATGCTCTGTTTTTTCTAACCCAAGAGCTATTTTTGTGACTTCGTCTTGATTGGGTTTAGCTTCGCTTCCAAATGCCACGTAAACCACTGCTCCATGTAATTGCTTGTCTAACCAATCTTTTATCCACTGCCATGTGTCATTCTCGTCATCTCCGTCAAACCTTGTGCTCGAGAGTTGACCCACCGGGAGAACTAGTGTCTGATAAATATTCTCTAGCACGTGATTCGTTAAAGTTTGAGGAGAAATATATAGTTACAGTAGTGTCATGTTTCAATTGAAGATAGGACACATAGTTTTTGAGAAGGACTAACACTGTAATTTTTTTATTTTAATATAAAAAAAGTGATATATAATGGCTAATGCTTATTTTTATTAGAAAATGAAAGGAAAAATATTTATCATATAATTATATATAAAGGTCAAAAAAATTAGTTACATGATTATTTTAGAAAGTCATAAGTTTTAAGAAAATTCTTATGCGTTTTAATTTTAACTATTCATAATAAAATATAATGGTTATTTTTTCATTATCACATAAAAACTAATTGGACCAATGACTTAAACAAACTGAATTTAATGTTTTTGAACCAATGACTTATTATTAATTGTTTAGGCAAGACTTTCGTGAGATGTAGTTGATGAGGTAAATATTATTTAAAAAAGATCAAATTTAATATTATTTGGACCAATAATATATTGATTATTTAAGTGAGACTTTAGGAAAGATATAGTTGGGAAGGAAGTAGGAAAACCAAAAAGTCTCCATGATACAATAATCACATAATACGGTGACTCAATCATTTTTTAGTTCAAAAATTATTTTAAAATTAAAATTTAAAGTAAGAATTTTAAATTTCAACTTAAAGTTATTTAGTCAATTTTTTATTTAAATTTACTCAAAAGAATTATTTGTGAGAAAGTGGAGATAGAGTAGGTGAGAACAAAAAGGTGAAAACGGAAAACTGAAAACAATAAGGAAAAGGAAAAAAGTACAAAGAAGAAAGACTATAATACTCTGCATATTTGAATTAAAATTCATGAACTCAGGGTTGAACTAAAAGTATGTGGAGAGAGAGGCAGAAAGAGAAAAAAAATCATTCAATTTTTTTAAAAAAGTTATTTTTTTCTTCTGTAAAATTGAAGTTAAAAAATTAGGTGAAATATTATCTTAATCTAATATCACATTTCAACTGAATTTGCAAAGAAAAATAGTATATTTATACAATAAATCTGCATAAATTTTTAAATAATAAAAGAAAACAAGACAAAATAAAACAAATGACAGGATAAAATGTAAAAAGTATTTTATATATAACATAAAATAAGACTGTCTAGCTATAATTACATTATCGCGATAAATATGAACATTACATTATAATCTTACTTTAAATTTTCTTCTTTTTACCCCTGTGAAAGATATAAGCATTACACTTTCATTCACTCTTATTATGTTAAATAAATACTCTCGTGAAAGAAGAAAAAAATGCTACATTTTACTCTATTTTTAATGGCTTTGCTAAAAGATGATTTTATGACTAAAATATCTTTTAAACTCATGTCTCTTGAAAGACTTGGAATTTTGATCAACATGTAAATTTTTTGTTTTTATTTTATTTAGAAAATATTTATTTTAAAAATTTTCTTTATATAATAATAGTTATTTTTATCTTATAGTATTTTCCTCATAACATAGAGTGTAGATTTTTCTTAAAATTTAATTTGAATCATATTAATTATTGCTATTATGAGTATGGTATTATTTACAATACAAATTTAAGTTCTATTTTTTGAAAGTTCTAGCAAATCTTGTGTTAAAAATATTATATATTTTTATAACTTATAGAAATTAAATATTTTCTAAATATTTATAGAAATTAAATTTTATTTTATGTTTTTTATATTAATTTGAATCACTAAAAGAATATAATAATATGATTTAGTTTATATAATTAAATGATATCATATAATAAAGTAATGAAAAACACTACTTAAAAGGGATATTCACGTTTTTTCTAGTAGTCTTAGATTTTTCAACTAGTTGAAACATATATATCTTGTACAAAATGTAGGGTTGAATAAGTTTGATTCACGGATTATTTCTTTAATATGAAAATATTTTTTTTGAAATATGAAATGAGAATATTATTTCTGAATATTTAAAAAAAAAATTAAACCCTCGTACCTATGCGATTGTTATTTTTCTTTAGTTAGAGTTAGAATTTAGAAACATCCTTAAAACCACTAAGGTTCAAATTCGGTACAGCCTCTAATGGCGACAAGATCGTAGTTCGGGATAGCAGCACCCATCCGACAAGAGTCCGACTCCCTGGATTCGCTATCGCCCAAACTGTAGTTTGCGATTCTCGTGACCTCGAAACTTCGAAATGCGACGCCGGTCGGGAAACGCAACCACAGTGGAGCGACAGTGTAGCCTTCAAATTTTGTCCGTATAAAATGCTGAAGAATACGCTCTCCATACCGAGTTTCGAAGCCGCAGAACCCGTCCAGAAGGGAACAAAGTCGTAGAATACCCAATCCGGTTTGGAAGATTCTAGAAAGTGGGTCAAAGGTTCCTCTAGGGCATCGTAGGCTGTTTTGAGAAATGGAACGACGTCGTAGGGGACTTCGCTGGTGGCCTCTGCGTGTTCTGTGAGGTTGTCAACTTTGGGGAGTGGAAGCTGAACGAATTTGATAAGTGTGGTTTGGGGAGACGTTGTATATTTCTTGGGGTGGATACGAAACTCACGTGGTGACCCCCTTTTGAGGAGCTTGGCTCGTTCGAGGTTTGGGATCATGTGTCCGAAGGCTAGCCATGGAAACATTACTATGTGAAGAGGGTTTTTCTCTTGGTTTTTAGACATGATGGATGGAGGTAGTTGCACGATACAAAACAGTGGCAAAAGAAGGATATTTATTCTGGGTAAATTCTACCGTGCCGCCATGAGTTGAAAGCTGCCATTAGTTGAAAGGTTTTGAATACCTTCATGAGCAAATAAAAAATATAAATACCATGTGTACTAATTTTTTAATTTTTAATTTTAATATTTTATTAAATATCATTTAAATAATTAACATATTTACAAAATGATCCTGAACTAATTAATTTGAAAAATTTAAAATTAATTTGCATCTCATTCAATCTCGTTGCTCAGGCATTCTCCGTCATCTCCTTTTCGCTCTCTCTGCTGCCACTTTCGTTGTCGATCCCCGCTCCCACTGCAATGCTTATCTTCATCGGAGGCAATGGAGGACAATAAAAAATCACCATGCAAGCAGAAGCAGAAGCGATGGAGCCTCTCTCCGTCCTTGGCACTACTAAAAAGTATAGATTTAATGTTGATACGTTAATATCGATTTTTTATAAAATCGATGTTAACAAAAATGCGGTGACATATTCGTAAATAAAATGAATTCGTTAACATCAATTTTCCAAAAAATTATGTTCACATGAGTCTGTTAACATTGGTTTTTTTCAAAACCGATGTTAACAGACTGAAGTTAACATCAATTTTTTAAAAAAACCAATGTTAACGAAGTTGGTTTTTAAAAATGCCACCCTAATGTCCACTTACTCTTTCATGTTGCCCTTTCTTTTTGTCTCCATCTAAGCTATGTTGTTTTCCTCTCCGTTCTCGGTCTACGTTCTCAGTTGCGTCCTTCCATCTTAGGTCTGTTCTCTCCATCTCACCTTCGTTCTTGCTGCGTCTCTCCATCATACCTCCATCTTGCTGCATTGCGTCTACGCCATCAGGTACGTTATCGTAATGTAGAATGACATTATTAACTCTAAAGTTAGCTTGAATAAGTGTAGAATGACATTATGGTTAGGCATTCTTCGTTTGGCACTTGAAGTTAGGCATTCTTCGTTAGGCGTTATGAATTCTAAAGATAGTGTGGCATTATGAACTCTGAAGTTAGGCATTATTGGTTAAGGCAGTTGAAGTTATTAATTCTGTTTATGTTCTTTAGGCAGTTGAAGTTAGGCATACTCCTAGACAGTGTGGAAAGCACCCTAGACCAATTCTTTGTCATTCAGTGAGTTTCTCTGTTGAGGTATGGCTTAATACACGTGCAGATTTATGGTTCAATTGAAGATGTTGCCTTAAAAGTTCTAACTAATAAGTGGTATGATACATGCAGGAGCCATGCTCATGTGGGATTTGCATATATATGTGATGAATGTACTTAATTATTATCTTGTGGTACATGTTAGATATTATGTTGTGAAATGTTAGATATTATGTTGTGAAATTGAAAATTGTTTGTACAGGATTATTACCCACTTTACAAATGATGGTTGGGTTGTTTGAGAGTTCGATGGTATGGTGCTTCATTTATATATTTATCCCATTGTTCTGTTTGATGTTTTGTTTGTTCCCTGTTTGTTTGATGGTATGGCAGAATTAGTTCAAGGCTTCAAGTACTTATCAATTTGTTGTGTTTGTGAAATTTCTATCTAATGTTTTTGGGAATGATGATTGATGCAGGTGGTGATTGACCTATTTATTAGATTGCTACTCTATTTTTGGATCGTGCTGACTGCGTCAAGGAAGTTTCTATCCATACACCCTCACTCTGAGGAGAACAGGTGACTACGAGTGCTACCTAGGTTGGTTGCTAGTTATCAATGATCTTTGTGTGTTTAGAATAGATAGAGGCAAGTAGATGAAGTATTGTTGCATCCTTACCTTTTTCCTACTTAATGTTAATTACTCATATCCACAGTTAATATTAGATCGATTAGTATGTAGTGGTCATGAAGTTGTTGCTTAAGAGTTGTTAGTTAAAGATGTCTAATCTTCAATGTGATTTGTAAGCACTTTATCATTTTGCTATTTGCATCATGATCACGACATTCATTGTTGGACATTCTACTGATCATCATCATAGGTACACTTGTTTTTCATAAATTTTTCATGATCTTGTTTTTTACCAATGCTTTTATTACTTGTTGACTGTGATTAATGAGTATTGATTTATATACAAGTTATGTTCATGATAAGTGAACCTTAGATTCCCGTTTGAGATTGAATACAATGATTCTTGTGGACAGTTTGTATTAATTGTTGTATTGAATCCTGAATTGTCCATTTGGACAGTTTGGGAAGTCATATTTTTATAGTACATTCATGCGTAAAGGTTAAGTTTATTTTCTTAAATTTGATGAAATTTCAGTACAATGCATTTCTCTTTGTTCTCTGAGTGCATACTTCATTACCATGGAATTAATCTCACTGCTTTCATGTCGTGTACTTGGAGACCAATGCGAAATGTTGCCAAAATTTCATCAAATTTAAGAAAAGAGACTTCACCTTGACATATGAATTTAATATTAAAATATGTCTTCCTGAATGGGATAGGGACACACCTTTAATGAAAAAGTGAGATTTTCATGCATCGCAAAACTTTGTGAGTATCACTGAGTTAAATAATTAGATGGATCAAAGTTGGATGAATACAAGTCGCATGAGCCCTGCGTATGAGGAAGGCATGAAATAGTTCTTGGAATTCGCCTTCGAAAGAAGTTGACTGGATAGGGATGGAAAATATTTTTGTCCTTGTATAAACTGTTTGAACAGAAGACGACAAGTACTAGACGACATACGAGAACATCTACTGTGTGATGGGATTAAGAAGAATTATCCGACATGGATATGCCATGGTGAATTGACAAACATGCAAATGGAGCCCCAATTTGAACCATTTGATGTACAAATAGGAGATCGCTTAGAGGAAATGATTTGTGATCTTGGACAAGAATCTTTTCAGCAAGCATATGCCCTTATGTATGATACATTGCAAAGTGATTAGAAGAAACCTTTGTATCCAGGGTGCAAGAAGTCTTTGATGTTGTTGTCAACAGTGTTAAGTCTGGTTAATGTGAAGGCATGGGTGGAGTGACAAAAGCTTCACTTCACTTCTTCAGGTGGTGCAAGATATGGTTCTAGAGGAAAACACATTGCCAAAAAGTTACTATCAAGAGAAGAAAATACTTTTTCTGATGGGTATGGAGTACCAGAAGATTTATGCATGCCTTAATGATTGCATACTATACAGAAATGAGTTTGAAGAAATGCCCAACTGCCCCGGGTGTGGAGTGTCACGATACAAAGTGAAGGATGATGACCAGCGTAGCAGTGATGAAAGCACCAAGAAAGGCCCCCCCAGCAAAGGTGTTATGCTATCTTCTGATCATTCCAAGGTTCAAAAGACCTTACATGGCATGCAAATGGGAGAAGTTGCAATGGAATGCTCCACCATCCGGTTGATTCCTTTCAGTGAAAGAAGATTAATAGTCTATATCTGAAATCTTAGGCTTGGACCTACTAGTGATGGAATGAATTCATATGACAGTTTAAGCACTCAGCACAGTTCTTGGCCTGTTTTGCTAGTAATTTATGTTGGACAAGTGGCCTCAATAACTTAAGGAGGGGGGGGGGGGTGAATTAAGTTTCAAATTTCCAACTAACAAACTTTAACCCCCTTTTAAATGATAGGCTCAGAATGTACAAGAAGAAGAAGAAGCAATTAATTTAATAATGTTCTTTTAACTGCGCAAGACAAAATAATCTGCAATAAAATAACTAAGATAAGGGAAGAGAGAAATACAAACTCAATTTATACTGGTTCGGTCACTTCCCGTGCCTACGTCCAGTCCTTAAGCAACCCACTTGAGATTTTCCACTATCTCTGTAAATCCTTTACAGACTTTGAACACACCTTGGGATCCCTCACCCTTGTGTTCAAAGATTCTCAAAGAAACAACCTGTCTCTTGATTACAATTGACTTTCTGAGATGAACAGAAAGATTTCTCTCCTTTAGAGTGGATGATACAAATTGAAGTTCCTAGAGGAATTTATCTCTTTTAGAGATGATAATACAATTTGAAGTTCGTGGATGAATTTTCAATAGATATGCAAGTGTTTGCCCAAGAGTTGTTGAGAGAGCATTTGGCAATTAAGTTCTCTTAGAATATCTCTCTCTTGCTTTTCGAAGTCAGACACACATATATATAGGCCCTTCATGCCTTTTCAAAATGGTTTGAAGAGATGTGTCTTTTCAAAAAGTTTTTTTTTCCTGAAATTCTTCACTAGTAATCGATTACAAGTTTCTAGTAATCGATTACACAGTTATATTTTGAAGGGTCATGACTTTTCAAAGTGTTTTCTGAAGTGTCGTTGCTGGTAATCGATTACAAACATTTGGTAATCAATTACATGATTCAAAATTCAAATTCAAAACCCTTTTTAAAAGCTGTTTTTCAAAATTGTCTTCTGGTAATCGATTACATTGCCTAGTAATCGATTACCAGAGCCTTGGATGTCTTGGAAACACTTTGTTTTGAGCTAAAGATTGATCAAGAATTAATCTTAAAGCAATGCTTGTTTGTTGAAGCAACCTTGTATTAATCTTGAAGCAATGCTTAACCTTTAAATGTTTGTTGAAGTAATCTTGAAAACAACCTTGTTTGATTATTCTTTGACATCATCAAAATCATGTATTTATACATTCACAATTTACAACTTGCCTCATTGGTTGTGCATGAAGAAAAAATACATGATGTTATCAATCCATTGATTGAAAACTTGACAAAGTTGTGGGACGAGGGGGTTGTTGTGTTTGATGGGTATCGAAATGAGACATTCAAGTTGTGTGCAATGCTATTTTGTACCATTAATGACTTTCCAACATACGGGAATTTGAGTGGATACAATGTTAAAGGACATCGTTCATGCCCTATCTGTGAAGAAGACATAAGCTACGTACAACTGAAACATGGAAGAAAAATAGTATACACTCGGCATCGACGTTTTCTTAAAGCTTATCACCCTTACTGATGATTGAAAAAAGCTTTTAATGGAAGTCAAGAGCATGATAGTGCGACGACTATCGACAATGTTCCTTTGGAAAATGATCAAGTGAAGGTCGGTATTAAGGAAGTTTGAGATGTTGATGCTCGCACTCCTGTACCCACTCAAGAGGTTCAATTAGTGGAGTAGGCATTTAACACCTTCCTTGCTTGGGCGACACATCTTGTGAAGCCTTTTTCAGAACAGGTATTTCATTTAGTTTTTTTTAATAATTATTAATAAAGGATTTGTTACAAATCAAGTTTTGAGTGTCATTCGCTTAATGTTTATTAAATGTGTTGGATAAACAGGTAGTTGCGGGATTGGCGAAACCTGTACATATGTTGGATCCTGACATTGATCCCCTTTACCTGATGACATTGACAATCTTGTAGCTTTTCCTTAAGCTGTTGCAGGTGCCGTGGGATGCTAGTGTGTTTGGGGTGTATGCTGATAACTTCCCATTGTACATAAAGCATGAAAATCTTTCTGAAATAGCTCACGATGGTCAATGTCTGAGCATCTCTATTATACAATTGTGGATTCTGTAAGTCACTTTACATTATTGTATATTACCTAACTGACTGTTTTATATTCATGCATAATTTACTATATTTTAATAACAATAGGCATATGACTGAGACAACTATGCGAGTGAGGAATGTTGAATCACAATTTGAATCAGAAGATTATATTAAGAAATGGATGCATAATTCATAAAGAGATGTGTACCTAAGAGCCTACTTGGACGGGTAAGTTAAACTGAACAAATCAATTTAAATGATGTATGCTTTATAATAACTTAATGTTCTCCAATGCAATACATTGGCAAATGGTTATCATTTTGCCTAAGGACAATGTTGCCATTTGATTTTGTTCCTTACACAATAGGCCAGACAACTACTTGAAATAAATTATTAACAGGTTTGTTGTATTTTGTAAGACATTTACTTTATGATTACAATTTGAAATCAATATTTTTATTGTATAATACACATTCATGTTTCTTAATCAGGGCTTTGAAGGGATTCAACGACAGTCAATGCAGTAAATCCAAGGATGCTGCTAGATGGATCATAGCTAAAGTAATTCATCTAAATAATGTTTCATGTTTTAAAAATTAAATTTTATTACACTTCGATTAAATTTGAATATCTAAATATCATATTCAATTTAGTGTAATAAGCAAAAAGGAAGCACTGAGTGCGGGTACTACGTAATGCATTGGATGTCAACAATAGTCCTAGAAGGTTCAAGGATAACTAACAAACAGTAATTGTTTACTTCAAAACTAATTCAATTTTTTTATAATTGTTATTATTTACACTCTTTTATTAACATATGTTTTATCATATCATGTAGTATTTTACATATCAAAGACCATTGGAACCAGAGAGAATGAAGGCAATTCGCATTCAATGGGCAACATATTATTTAAAAGTTAAAAATCAAACACTAGGAGTTTAAGTAATTTTAGAATTGTAGAGTAGTTATTATGTTAATTTACTTTAGGTTAGAAATAATTTTATGTATTGATTTTCATTTTTCTTATAATTCATTGTAAATATTCAATTATATATTATGGAGAAAATTTATACTACTTGATATTTATTGTCTGATCTGGTTATGTTTTTCAATATACAGGTTAATTGGGGCAATTACAAAAACAAACAGGATATTTGAAAAAAATACACAAAACAACATTGGTTTTTTTTAGAAAAACTGATGTTGTCATTCAACAACAACAATGATGTTTTATGAAAATCGATGTTGTCAGTCAACAACAACATCAGTTTTTTGGAAAATCGATGTTATTTTTTGATTGACAACATCGATTTTCATAAAAAAAATGATGTGGATTTCTACATATTTTATATTTTTGTTATTTTTTATGATACGACATCGGTTTTTGTACAAAATCAATTTTGAACAGTCACCAGAGCCATGAGCAAAAGGCTTGAAAAAGATTGGGCTAGAGTTGCTGAAGAAGGCCCTAGGGTTCTCATGAACCTCAGGGTAGATTTCTGAGCCCATGGGCCAAGGTTGAGTCCTCTTTTCTTTGTAAATATTAGAATAAGTTTTTCTTCTTTTGGGTCTTGTATTTTGGCCATTTTAGGTTTATAGGATACCCTACAAATTAAGGGCACCCTACCCTACAAGTTAAGGATACCCTAGTGGTATAGTGTTTTGGCCTTGTATTTCAAGGCATTTTGAGTAGTCTTTGTAGTAAGGACTTTTTTTGTAATTTCATGTATTTTGACATGGGAGTGAGCTTAGCTATTGGAGGGGTGTGAGTAGCTAACCTCTAGCTTCTCAAGGAAGCTACCTTCCTTGCTTCCCAAGGAAAAAGCTACCTTCCTTGTTTCTCAAGGAAGCTTCCCATGTGCTAGAGTCACACCTTCCATGCTTGTGGCATCTAAAGAGAATATGCTAAGATGCATTTGGCATATTCTAAGAATATTCCTTTTAGATTCACAAGAAATGAAAATGAAATTCACAAATTTAGTTATTGGCCTAGGCTATAAATAGAAACATGTGTAACACTTGTCACAACTTTGATGAATGAGAAACTTATGAGACACATTTCAAAGTTCAACTTCTCTCCCTAATCTCTTTTAATTCCCCCGCCCCCCATCTCTCTCATTTTCTTCCTCCATTGAAGCTTCCTCTTTAAGCTTCTTATCCAAGACACTCTCTTGGTGGTGAAGCTTCTCCTTCCATGGCTTATTCTTTAGTGGATGACGCCTTCTCTCACCTCTTATCCTTTATCTTCCGTTGCAAATCCATGGCTGAAAATAACTATTGAAGGACCTTATTGAAGCTCAAAGATCCAACCTTCATAGAAGTTTCTCAAGCAAGCTTCCATCAAGTGGTATCAGAGCACAAGAGCTTCAAGTAGGTGCTCCTTAAACCACCATTAATTTCGAGCTTTACCTTCTCCTCCATTGTTGTTTCTTCATTTTTCTCCATGTATTTCCTCACATGTCTTGTTCTGATTGTTAACATGATTTTTTAGAATTTCCACCGATTAAACTTGCTATAGAAGCTAGATTTAATTTTCTATGGTTCAAATTCCTTGTTCTTGTTCTTGAACCATGAATTGTGTTGAGTTTAGGTTCCTTTGATTTTTGTATTGCCATTTTTGGGCTGAAACCTAAACCATAAAATTCTTACAAAAACATTAAAGTAGAAGAAACCCTTAAAAATCTAGAGTGACATGTTCACTCATTGTAGTTTTGTCATAGAAGTCATGTCTAGTCATGAAACTTGTCACATAAGATTCCTTATGTTGTGCTGAATTTTATTTTCTTGTTTCTTTGTCTAACTCATTTTTTCATGAGTGCATGAAATTTTTTTAGCCTATTATTTGAGTTGAGTCAAATATTTCATGTTAATTAGCCCTTAACATGTTCATGAATAATTCTTAGAGAGTCTTTGATTGTGAACCTTTTCCTGAACTTTTAGGTTTCCTTATGATTGTGTCTATTGTGAATTTAAGTTTTGGTGATTGAATTATTGACTCAAATTTTGATCCTAAGTGAATGTTGAACTCCTAAAATTTTGGTAAGCAAGCGTAGTGAGTTTAACATACATAGGAAAGTTGAAAGTAAGCCTAAGGCAATCAATATACCATGCTTAAAAAAGTCGAAGTCTGAAATCGCTAGTGATGGCAGCTTGAACATACGAAAATGTAAAAATTACTGGGAATTGGTTACTTCGAATTTTGAGCTGAAAATTTTATTGAATTTTCTAGACATCTGGAAAAAATTAGAAAAAACAAACCAAGTGATTTGGATAAAAGGAAAAAATAAGAAAAATCATACAAGTTGGTAGAAAAATCAGTGTCCAGGAAAAAAAAGTGAAGGGGAAGTGTGCTTGTTGTTTTAGCTCAAAATTTGTTCTATAGTTAGTGCCTATTTTGGAACAATCATAGTACTGAAATTTTAATTTAAAAGTAGTGTGAAAACAAGTGCCAAAACTAGAGGTTTCTTGAGTCTTCTTTTAGTTTTTTTTACTCTACTCTAGATCCATTCTAAGTTTCTCTTTGAGTCCTAGCTTGCTTTTATGTGTTTTTCCTTGCTTTAATTGTTGAATAATACTTGAAAATTTGTCTTGTTAAAACTTTATTGGTTTAGCTTTCATTTCATTTTTTTGGTCTTTGGTTATTTCTTGTCTCTTAGTTTCCTTGTTTGTGAGTTGCCATATAGAGAATTGGAAAAGATGATTAGTGCCATCAATTGAAGAATTTATGTCAAGAAGGAAGGGGCCAACCACCTTAAGAGCTATTGGACTAAGAAGCACTCCAAATTCAGTGAAACACCAAAGAGAGAACAGCCACCAAAATTGATGACTTTTTTGTAATTTTGTAATTGGCAATTTACTTGTAATTGGACACTTGTATGTTTACCTTCATTGCTTTCAAATTTTGTAACAAAAAGGCCTTTCATTGGAAGTGTGTTGGGAGCCTCCAATAGGTTACTCCACTTCCATTTGTGTGTAATAATTTTAGGCAATTTTCCTTTAGGATAGTGAGTGTTTTGTTTGGAACCTTAAATGTGGTCATTCGAACACTCTTAGGATCCGCCTAGTATACATTTCTTGCACTTTACTTTCTTGCTTACTTTCATAACTTATTTTCTTTACTAGTCACGCCTAGTTTATCTTATTCCATAACACTTTCTTCTTGCTTATCACGCTTATCTTGAGTTCTTTTGAACCCTAGCTTTTACCTTTTGCAAAGCCCCAACAAGAAAGAACCAGAACTTAGGAACCAACATGAGTCATCATTCACCTAGTGTTAATGGTGAGGGTACAAGTCATAAGGACCCTCTATCTAGAATATTAGATGACTTGAGTTCCCTCAATTTATGGAAAGAAGAACTAGAAATAAAAGAAAAAGGAAAAGAGAAGGTAGAAATAAATCAAGATGAAAGGGAACAAATAAGGGAAGAAGAAAGAAGGAAAATACTAAAAGAGTTAAGAAAAGAAAAACATGTCTCCTATAGTAGTCATGACTCCTGCAAGAGCCTAAGTGAAGAACTTAGTGACTATTATGGAGGAAGGCATTGGTCACATCCTAGACCTCACTCCCATAGGAGAGAAAAGGAAAGAAAGCCGCAAGAGGCTAACATTAACCTCACATACTTCCATGGGAAGGACAATGTAGAGCTTTCTTTAGATTGAGAAATGAAGGTTGAGCAACTCTTTGCTTGCCATTATACAAGTGAGGAAAGGAAGGTTCCTTTGGCTACCCTTAGCTTCCAAGGGTATGCCTTCTATTGGTGGAATTCACTTGTTATGGAAAGAAGGATTCATGGGGATCCTCTAGTAGAGTATTGAAATGACTTGAAAAGATCCCTTAGGAAGAGGTACATCCCCTCCTACTATGAAAGGAAGCTTATGGACAAGCTCCAAAGGCTTAGACAAGAGAGTATGAGTGTTGAAGAGTATAGGCAACAAATGGAACTACTCCTTTTGACAGTTGGACTTAGGGAGGAGGAAAGAAAAAGTATTGCTAGGTTCCTTAGTGAACTTAATATGGAAGTGAGGGACAAGGTTGAGCTCCTTCCATATAGGGAGTTAGATGACCTAGTCCAACTTTGCATAAGGGTAGAGTAACAACTTAAAAGGAAGCCTACTTCAAAATCTTATGGCTCTCATTCTTGTCCAAAGAAAGACCAAGGTCATGGCATCTTAGAGGCTGCACCTTCTAAGCCCAAAGATGATAAGGGGAAGACAATAAAAAAGCAACCCCCTAAGGCTAGTATGCAAGAGAAGACTAGCTCTCTAAAGTGCGTTAAATGTCTTAGAAGAGGACACATTGCTTCTCAATGCCCCACCAAGAAAACCATGATTATGAGGGGCCAAGACATTTATAGTAGCCAAGATGAGGCTACTACTTCACCTTCCTCTAGTGAAAGTGAAGAAGTAAAAGGGGAAGAATCTAGTGAAGAAATATACCCCCAAGAAAAAGGGGACCTTTTAATGGTCCGAAGGCTTCTAGTAGGCCAATCTTGTGACTTGACCCAATCTCAAAGAGAGAATACTTTTCACACAATGTGTAAATTTTTTTATAACATATGCTCTCTCATTGTAGATAGTGGTTCATGTTGCAATTGTTGCAACATAAGATTAGTCTCTAAGTTGAGCCTTGCTATCACTCCCATCTAAAGCCTTACAAACTTCAATGGATCAATTAGCAAGGGGAGATGCTAGTAAATCAACAAGTGAAAGTGCCCTTCTCCATTGGAACATATAAGGATGAAGTGATTTGTGATGTAGTTCCTATGGAGGCATGACACCTTCTTTTAGGTAGGTCATGGCAATGTGATAGGAAAATCATCTATAATGGCCTAACTAATGAGATAACCCTCACCCACCTTGGAACAAAGTTTGTGTTGCATCCTCAAACACCTTCACAAGTGGCCAAAGATCAACTAACTATCAAAGATAAGAGGGATGTGGAAGAAAAACTAGAAAAACAAAAGAAAAAGAAGGATAGTAAGGCCTTGTCTTCAAAGGCCAAGGGGAAGGAAAAAGAGGAAAAGAATTCCTCCAAGAAGATTGTTAAGAAGGAAAATCATTTTGCAACAAAAGGTGATATCAAAAGAGCACTCCTTCTTAAACAATCCTTCTACCTTCTCCTCTCAAGGGAAACCTCCCTTAGAAATGCCATAATTCCCAAATTTGAGACCTTACTCCTAAAGGTCCAAGAACTCTTACATGAATTTGGTGATATATTTTCCAAAGAGATAACCCCTGGGCTACCTCGTCTTAGGGGGATAGAACACCAAATAGACTTAGTCCTAGGAGCAAGCCTTCCTAATAGGCCAACCTATAGGACTAACCTTCAGGAGAATAAGGAGATAGAGTCTCAGGTTAAGGAATTGTTGGAGATGGGCTGGGTCCAAGAGAGCCTAAGCCCTTGTGCTGTGCCGGTGTTGTTGGTGCCCAAAAAGGATGGTAAGTAGAGAATGTGTACAGATTGTAGGGCCATCAACAATATTACTATAAAATATAGGCACCCCATTCCTAGACTTGATGATTTGCTTGATGAGTTGCATGGTGCCAATATCTTTTCAAAAATTGATCTTAAAAGTGGTTATCACCAAATCAGGATGAAAGGGGGTGATGAGTGGAAAACCGCTTTCAAGACCAAGTTTGGTTTGTATGAATGGCTACTGATGCCTTTTGGGCTCACTAATGCACTAAGCACCTTTATAAGGCTTATGCATCATGTCTTAAGGGATTTCATAGGTAGATTTGTAGTTGTTTATTTTGATGGTATTTTAGTGTAGAGTAGGAGCCTAGATGATCACTTAGGACATCTAAGGAAAGTTCTTTCAGTTCTTAGGAAAAACACTCTCTATACCAATATAAAGAAATATAACTTTTGTGTAGATAATATAGTTTTCTTAGGATTTGTAGTTGGTCGAAATGGGTCCAAGTGGACCTTGAGAAAATCAAGGCCATCCAAGAATGGCCCACCCCAAAAAGTGTAGGAGATATTAGGAGCTTCCATGGGTTAGCAAGCTTTACAAAAGGTTTGTTCCTAATTTCTCTACACTTGCCTCACCTCTCAATGAGCTGGTGAAGAAGAATGTGTCATTCACTTGGGGTGAAAGACAAGAGCAACTCAAAGAAAAGCTCACTGAGGCCCCTGTTCTAGCTCTTCTTGACTTTTCTAAAACTTGAGCTAGAATCTGATGCTTCTCGAGTGGGTGTAGGAGCTGTATTGTTGCAAGGTGAGCACCCTATTGCTTATTTTAGTGAAAAAATTCATGGTGCCATCCTCAACTATCCCACCTATGATAAAGAGCTTTATGCCTTAATAAGAGCCCTCCAAACTTTGGAACATTACCTTGTTTCCAAGGAATTTGTCATTCATAGTGATTATGAATCACTTAAGTACATTAGAGGGTAAAGAAAGTTAAACAAAAGGTATGCAAAATGGGTAGAGTACCTATAGCAATTTCCATATGTTATCAAATACAAAAAGGGAAAAACAAATGTAGTAGTTGGTGCCCTCTCTTGGAGGCACACATTGTTTTGCTCCCTAGGAGCTCAAATTTTAGGATTTGATAACATTAGGAAATTGTATGCTTCAGATGAACATTTCTCTCCCATTTATGAGAGTTATGGGCAAAAGGTCAAAGATGGATTCTATTTGGCTGAGGGGCATTTATTCAAAGAGGGAAAGCTTTGCATACCCCAAGGATCCATCAGGAAAATTAATTGTGAAAGAAAGCCATGAGGGTGGGCTCATGGGCCACTTTGGGATAGACAAGACCCTTGTCTTACTCAAGGAAAAGTTCTATTGGCCCTATATGAAGAAATATGTCCATAAGCATTGCATTAGGTGTGTGGCTTGTTTACAAGCCAAGTCTAGGGTGATGCCTCATGGGCTATACACACCCTTACCCATCCCTTTTGCACCCTAGGTAGAGATTAATATGGACTTTGTCCTTGGGCTTCCTAGAACCCAAAGAGGTGTAGACTCTGTCTTTGTGGTGGTGGATAGGTTTAGCAAGATGGCACACTTTCTACCAGGCCATAAGGTTGATGATGCTTGTCATATCTCAAAACTCTTCTTCAGGGAAGTTGTGAAATTCCATGGTTTGCCTAGGACCATTGTGTCAAATAGAGATGCTAAGTTCCTTAGCCACTTCTAGAAAACCTTATGGGCTAAGCTAGGAACTAAGCTTCTTTTCTCTACCACTTTCCATCCACAAACTGGTGGGCAAACAGAGGTAGTGAGTAGGTTTCTATTCACCTTTTTAAGGGATTTTCTTAAAGGCAACCATAAGTCTTGGGATGAGTATCTTCCTCATGTAGAATTTTCCTACAACAGGGGGGTTCATGGAACCACCAAGCAATCCCATTTTGAGGTTGTCTATGGGTTCAATCCTCTAACACCCTTAGACCTAATTCCACTCCCACTTAACACTTCTTTTATACATAAAGAAGGGGAATCTAAGTCAAAGTTTGTAAAAAAGTTGCATGGGAAGGTTAGGAATCAAATAGAGAATCAAACAAAAGTGTATGCAACTAAAGGAAATAGAGGAAGAAATGAGCTAGTTCTTAATGAGGAGGACTGGGTTTGGCTCCATCTTAGGAAGGATAGATTCCCTACTAAGAGGAAATCCAAGCTTAGTCCAAGAGGTGATGGACCTTTTTAGGTGTTGGAGAGGATTAATATCAATGCCTATAGGTTGGACCTTCCAGAGGAGTATGAAGCCAGCACCACTTTTAACATTTCTGATTTAATTCCTTTTGCAGGTGGAGCTAATATTGAGGAGGAGGAACCAACAGATTTGAGGTCAAATCCTCTTCAAGGAGGAAGGGATGATGAAATCCTCCCTAGGAATGGACCAAACACCAGATCCATGAGCAAGAGGCTCCAATAGGATTGGGCTAGAGCTGCTGAAGAAGGCCTTAAGGTTCTTATGAACCTCAGGGTAGATTTTTGAGCCCATGTGATGGAAGCTTGCATCTGGAGCTTCTTTGGAGGCTGGATCTTTGAGCTTCAATAAGGTCCTTCAATGGTGATTTTCCACCATGAAGATGTAGCAGAAGGCAAAGGAGAAGAGGAGAGGGGAGACACCATCCACTAGGGAATAAGCCATGGAAGAAGGAGCTTCACCACCAAGAATGTGCCTTGGATAAGAAGCTTAAAGAGGATGCTTTAATGGAGGAAAAGAAAGAGAGTAAGGGGAGAGCATGAAATTGAAGGAATAAAAGAGGGAGAGAAGTGGAACTTTGAAGTGTGTCCCATGAGACTTTCATTCATCAAAGTTACAACAAGTGTTACACATGCTTCTATTTATAGACTAGGTAGCTTCCTTGAGAAGCTTTCTTGAGAAAACTTCCTTGAGAAGATTCTTTGAGAAAACTTCCTTGAGAAGCAAGAGCTTAGCTACATACCCCTCTAATAACTAAGCTCACCTCCTTGAGAAGCTTCCTTGAGAAGATTCCTAAAGAAGCTAGAGCTTAGCTACACACACCTCTCTAATAGCTAAGCTCACCTCCTTGAGATGAGAAGCTAGAGCTTAGCTATACACCCCTTATAATAGCTAAGTTCACCCTCATGCCAAAATACATGAAAATATAAAAAAAGTCCCTACTACAAAGACTACTCAAAATGCCTTGAAATACAAGGCTAAAACCCTATACTACTAGAATGGCCAAAATACAAGGTCCAAAAGAAGGAAAAACATATTCTAATATTTACAAAGAAAAGTGGACTCAACCATGGCCCGTGGGCTCAAAAATCTACCCTGAGGTTCATGAGAACCCCAGGACCTTCTTTAGTAGCTCTAGCCCAATCCTCTTGGAGTCTTCTATCCAATACCCTTGGGGGGTAAGATTGCATCACCATGAGCCAAGGTTGGGTCCATTTTTCTTTGTAAATATCAAAATAGGTTTTCCTTCTTTTGGGCCTTGTATTTTGGTCATTTTAGGTTTGTAGGGTACCCTACAAATTAAGGGCACACCTACCCTACAAGTTAAGGATACCCTAGTAGTATAAGGTTTTAGCCTTCTATTTCAGGGCATTTTGAGTAGTCTTTGTAGTAGGAATTTTTTTGCATTTTCATGTATTTTGGTATGGGATTGAGCTTAGCTATTGGAGGGGTGTGAGTAGCTAACCTCTAGCGGAAGCTTTCTTCGTCGCTTCCAAAGGAAGCTTTCTTCCTCGCTTCCCTAGGATGCTACCTTTCTTGCTTCTCAAGGAAGCTTCCCATGTGCTAGAGTCACACCTTCCATGCTTGTGGCATCTAAAGGGAATATGCTAAGATGCCTTTGGCATATTCTTGGAATATTCCTTTTATATTCACATGAAATGTAAATGAAATTCACAATTTCATTTAGTTTATGACCTAGGCTATAAATAGAAACATGTGTAACACTTGTCACAACTTTGATGAATGAGAAACTTGTGAGACACACTTCAAAGTTCAACTTTTCTCCCTAATCTCTTTCAATTCACACGCCCCCTATCTCTCTCTCTGTCATTCTCTTCCTCCATTGAAGTTTCCTCTCTAAGCTTCTTATCTAAGGCACTCTCTTGGTGGTGAAGCTTTTCCTTCCATGGCTTATTCTCTAGTGGATGGCGCCTCCTTTCACCTCTTCTCCTTTATCTTTCGCTTCAAATCCATGGCTGAAAATCACTATTGAAGGACCTTATTAAATCTCAAAGATCTAGCCTCCATAGAAGCTTCTCAAGCAAGCTTCCATCAGCGTGAGTCCCACACTTACTGGAATAGAACCCCTCAATGGTTATGTTTGAGGATGTTAGAACCACATTGATGGCGTCTTTGGGGTCAGAACACCATGGATGACCACCACTTGCAAGCTTGGATGTTGGACTTGGACCTCGCCTAGGCTATGAATATGCACATGCAAGAGATTAGCAAATATGAAGGCACACAACAAGATGCAAGAAGATGAAAGTTGGGAAGAAAAAGAACTCCTTGCGGTGGAAATGGTGATTTTTAAGTAGTGTCACACCCCAAAATGTCATAACAATGATAAACTGGAGGGAATACTAGACTCGAAAAGTCCACCTAATCTTACCAGTAGTCAAACTAAACCAATTATATCCAAAGGGCTAAATGGTCGATAATGGGTCACATTTTAATTTCATTGGTCGAATTTTGGTAGATTGAGCTTTTTCGACCCAAATCCGCCTATTGCACACCCCTAGTTTAAACACACTGCTATCCAAGTGTAAGAATATAGATATTTGTGCTACTTGAATTCCTAAGCAAAAATATACTGACATGGTTACATCCATATACAAAAATTTTACAAATTTTTGTGTTGTTCCTTTTTCTTTGTTTCCCTTTCTTTATCGATTTTAGCTTTTGTGTTTTCATTTTCTTGGTGTTCACCCACCATCGTATTCAATTTTATTTACTATTTAAGTATTTATCTATATATTGAAAAATGTTAATGTACCACCTCAGATCTTGGGGTTGTACCCGAAATGATCGTATAACTGGTTTCCTTCCCGCGGTGTCTTAACTTAAGTCAATTTGTTGCCAATTGTTGTCATTGAATTTTAATCGGCCCTATAAAACTGTCTATTGAGCATGTTGTCATGTGTGTCACTCAATCCCAAGCTATAAAATGACCTAAACCGTCCACAACACTCGCCCAGGGATCTCAGGGTAATGGATGGAAGCATATGTGATAACTCTTGTGTGAAATTCGGATCGATCAGATACATAGCATCCTTATATAGTCTTAGGGTTCAACCTTGATCAGGGTAGGTTACATTTGACACTTGAATACACTTGGATTAGGTCTCATTCCTAAGTATGATCTAGTTACAAAAACAATTAACAATAATTTTTAAAGATATTCTTTGTTATTAATTAAAGTTTATTAAGAATTGCACATTTTAGCAGTTTTTCTTTTATTTATTGATTTTTTTTAATTTTCTAATTTTTAATAAACTTTAGCTAATAAAATTATATATATATATATATAGTGTATTAAAAAATATATTACTATTACTCTTCATCTACCATTTTCCTTTTCACTTTCAAAGATAGTGTATTCCATGCGACATACATATTAATGATTTTCCATTCAAAAAGGACATATCCGACAAAAACTTGGAAAAATATCAATTTATATAGAGAGGAAAAAAAGAAAATAAATAATGGGATATAAATTGAAATAAAGAGAAAAAAATTTGCATCAAACATGTCAAGAATCGACCCCGAATTCCATTGCAACGCCCTAGCTATCTGTTATGAGGCTAGACCTGTTGTGAAAAGGAAGAGGAAACTCAGTCCTGAAAGGGGAAAAGTTGTGGATGAAGAGGCAAAGAAGCTTCTAAATTCAAGGTTCATCAAAGAAGTACAATACACCACCTGGTAGGGATCACACTGACCCTTCCCTTTTTAGAAGAACAATAATGAAATATTTACAGGCTTACTTACAAGCATTTTTTTTTGAAAAAATAATTATAAGGTAATGATATGTGTTCATTCTAAAATGGGATGACTAAAGATAAACATAAAAATAAAAATAAAAGGTAGAGAGAGAAAATAATAGGTGTGATAAATGATGTGATATAAAAAGAAGAAATAGAGATAATTATGTTGGTATTGTAAAGAATATTTATTGAATATACACACATATACATGATAGTTAGTTTTTAAAACATTTAAATATTTTTCAAACATGAAATTTTTCTAATGGAGTTTCCTATTTTTGATAATATTTTACTTTAGTGACATACAATCAACATATCCTTCACTGTCACCTCTCTATGAACTTACTGATTGTAGACATAATTTTTGTTATATGCCCATTCCCAGTATCAACTCTCTTTTCTAGCTTCATTGATATTGAATCAATCGAACAAACTTCTAGTACCTATTCTACTTTTGGGCATTCATAGTGATTGAGGAGGTCAAAGACCAAGAAGTGAGTTATTTATCGGCCAAGTATTCTATTCTTCTTAAGGATAGACCCAATCTCCTAGTCCCTATGGAAAGGAAAAAGAATTTTTCACGTTGTTCCTTTTGGGAAGGAAGGATTAGGAAAATCCTATTGATTGCAATTTTCTCTAGACACCCCGGAAAAGCATGAAAAAAAGGCTCGAATGGTATGATCCACCCCATCACCTAAGAATGATAGGGGCGATCTCATAATGCAAACATATCTACATTTGTTGTTACCACTTGGGCTATGGATTCTTCCACTTCTATACTCATCTGGCATCCTAGTTTGGTGCACTAAGATGGCTCTTTGCTAATTTGGAAAGGCTTGACTTCTTTTATCGGCTTTGCTCGTAGTTGTTCCTTTCTCGGATTGAGTTTCACATCCCCTAGATTGTTGTCGAGGGAAGTGCATGCCACCAGTCGTACCTTGGGCTTTGTCTCCTTTTTCCCTTTGCCAATTCTAAGGCTTACAGTATAACATTCTCTTGCTATAATCTGGTCGACTCGGATAGAGATGATCATTCCATTCTTACTTGGAAACTTCATCGTAATATCAGGTGTTGGGATAATGGTCCCTATTTTGAACTATGTGCATGAAATACGTGCATCAACTATGAGGTACTTGATCATGATGGACTTTGAACCTTTCTCATCCCCGAAAGTGGTCCACAAATGGACATATCCTACCATGTCAGTTGTTTTTCCTAAGAAATCTATGAGTTATTTTGGGAAAAGCTCTATTTGGCCCTTTGGTATGCCAACTGTTTGAAAGTAGACTAGTATGGGAGGTCAGTCGAGCTTCCATTGTCGAGTAGGAATTTGCACACTAAGAAGTTTGCCACCTCTATCTTGACAACCATATGATCATTATGGCATTGTTCAATGTTTCCAAGATCCTCATCTGGGAAAGTGATAGGGGGCTTGCTTTTGGTGGGCTTCTTTTTAGCTTCCACCGAGTTGGTCATCTTGATGCAACAAACATAGCATTTATACGTCGAGTTTGAACTTCCTCCTCCTGTGAATCTTCCGACTATCATGTTAATCACACCTCACAACCGAATTTTGGGTTGGGTATTCTCATCGCATTGTTGTGCCTTAGTGGTTTCTCGAGTTCAACTACTTTCTCGACTCTTTTTTCATTCTCAATCTTCATCACAAGAAGGTTCCTTGTCTTTAACAAATCTATGAAGTTTCTCAACTTCTCTATTTTGTCCTTCAGGGTAGTGCATCCTTCATTATTGTGACCTGCCACTTAGTGATAACGACAATATTTAGATTTTTCTGCTCCCAGGGGAGGTCAAATTTTAGCCAGTGATTGGATCAGCTCTGCATTGCATGCTTCCTCCAGTACTTGGCCTTGACTTTCTATTAAGGGAGTATAATTTCCGAGTTTAGATTGAGGCAGCCTGTTAGCTCCCGATTTTCCTCGGCTTCGGCCGCTCTTAATTTTCTCCTCTCGCTCCACTTGTTTCTTTGAGGGTTCCTTATGTATTTGTGCTCTGAATGTTGTCATCTCCTCCCTTTGTATGAAGTTGGTAGCCCTTGCTCTCAACTTGCCCAATGTTGTAGAAGGATTTTTGCATAAGCTGTCCGAGAAGGGTCCTAATTTTAAACCCATGATCATTGATGTAAAAGCAACTTCTGGGCTTAAGTCTTAGATTCAGACTCAGACTAAGGAAAACCTCTCTATAAAGTTGTTGAATGTCTCATCTTCTTGCCAAATGTTTATGAGTGCTATTGCAATCAGGTGATGTGGTTTACTCATCATGTACTAAGCTCCAAAACACGTGATAAGTGTCATTAATGAGTCTATCTAGTTCCTCAACAAGCAAGTGTAACACCCTGAAATTTCCTTCTCAATTTATTTTTCTACACATGTAAAATTGGACTGTTAAAGACTAGATAGTGGAAATTTTGCATTATGTAATTTAATTATATGACTATGTGATTTATTTTATTCTTTGTGATATTAATTGCATAATATTAGAGTTATTTATATTTATTTTTTAGTGTAAATAATTTATTTTAGTTAGTTGGCAAAAATTTGGAAATTTCCTGAATAAAAATTCCATCTGTAGCAAAATTGTCTTGCGCACTGAGCAACAATATAATTTAACTCTGTGTGAGGATCACTCTGGGTACACGTATTCCTAGGGAGATTTACGCAACAACCTTGGCGATTAAGATAATATTTATTAGTTTTGATAAAAGGCAAAAATACCCATTTTTGGCAAATCTTATTCCTTCCATTTTTGGTAGTTTTGCAAAAGAAAAACTACCCATTTGTGGTATAGCTTGGCACATTCAAATTGGCAGCCAAGGGGGTCGTTCAAGTGTCACTAAGCCTTGTCAATTGATGCCTACTCCATAGCTTATTGATCTTTGTGAGAAAAAAATCTTTTAGAGTCAGCATCCCTTCATTTTGCACGAATTCAAATTTGAGGGAGTGGAGTTCAACTGTGCTTCTTCTTCTTCCAAGCTGTTTCTTAGTGTTCTTGAGCCTTTGAGTCATCAAGCTTAGGTAAATGAGCTCCATTCTTCACCTTAGACTTGATTCATCTTCATTCTCTTTTTCCAGTTTCTCTAATAATTTGAAACTGTCATTTTGTTTTACTCATGAAGGGAAACTTTGAAAAAACTCAATATTCTTCATTCTCTTTCAAGATTTCGCGAGTTCATCAAGAGATAGGGGGGTCTCTCAAACTCTTGAACCATGTGCTTGCTATTGAACTTCCATGAACATGTTGTTGCTTTGACATTTTCGAGCTTGTTGTCATGTCCTGAACCTGTGTGCTGAGCTATTTTACTTGAGTTTTTGGTGCCAAAAATGAGTTCTTTGCATGTTAAAACGTATATTTAGCCTTAAATTTCATTTAAATTGAAGTTTCCAAGCAAAATTTACAAACAAAACAAGTTTAAGGACCTTTAGTAAAATGAAAAGTTTGTCACGAATTTGGATTGAGTTACAGTAGTATGGACTGTTTATATTAAATTTTTTTACCTCAAAAATGAGTTTCTTAGGTTTGAAAATGTAGGGTAGCATATAAGATTTGTGGAAATCCGACTCTTGGAACACTGAGAGCGCTAAAAATAACTTCGGAGCAAAACTTTGAAAAACGAGCAACATAATGATTTTAGACAATAGATAGCTGAACCTTGGAATTTGTGCCTCCGTATAAATTATCTTAGAATTATTTATTTTCTGGTAATGCATATTTATTTACTATTGTATTACTGAGATAAATGCAAGATCTGATGACTGATCCATGTTTTGAAATTGTGATGATTCCTACTGATAAAATTATTGAAATATGTGCCTATATTTTATTATGATTATTGAATTATAAGACCGGCAGAGTGTGAACTCTAAGAATTATATTTGTGGCATGAGAATTTATTTTCTAGTATATATATGTATGCATATTGTAATTTTTTTATCTGTCTGCATATTGTCATTTTTGTTATCTATACGCTTGGTGGTTTGTTTGGGGGTGTTCGACCCTTGGCAAATTGTTTGCTATGTTTGGTTAGATAGCTATGATTATAGCCGTTATGTTGTCCAATTATTTGTGTGTGACAAGTGGTTTTGTTGCTTAAGAGGCCATGAGTGGTTCCCTGAGAGTATTACATAGGTATGGGCCTCGTCTCTTTTCCTTGTTTGCTTGTTTGTATGCATTCGTTGATGTATGTGATACGAGGATTACGCACTTGATGCGGTGGCAAGATTCAAGAGGACTAGACAGAGAGTAAAAGAACCAATGTTTATATTTCCTTTTGTGAGAATGTGAGGTTGTGTTGAGGAAGTGGATGATGGACAAAGATACATTGGGGTGTAGTGGGCGGAGAGGTTCGAAGAACCTAGGGGAATTAGCGAGTAGTGACTACTCGACATTTGGTACACTCATTTGGTGCGGGTAACTGATAGGCCTCACTTTGCTACTCCTAACAGGTTTCGAGACCAAGCTTTTTGAGTTAAGAGATGAGGGATCGGTGTATGATGTATCCATATGTAGTGATCACTCCCGACTATCATCCACATGATTTTGTAAGACCATCAAGACCTGGGAGGATTGGTAACAGTGATTAGGCCCTATTGTGAATTAAGTGTCATGGTTACGTGCTTAGGATGCGATAGTGTTGTTAGTTTAGATAACCACACATAGTAGTTACATAGATTGTATGTTTTAATATTGTTTGTTATTGCCTGTTGTTTGTGGCTTTTGAGGAGCAGATGACTCACCCTTGCAACTACCAATTTTAGGGAGAGGTTGTGGAGCATATATAAAGGATGCTCAGATGGATTAGTAGCTTATACTACAGCTACGCGATGGAGGAAGAGGCGCGCCTCCACACACATTTTGGATACATCTGGTGCCATGTTTTTCTATTAGATGAGCCCCATGTGCCATTGATCACCATAGAGGAAAATGCTTCATAACACTACCCGTTCTAGTGTACCTCTTAGTGTGACATTACCTATATCATTTCACTACCCGTTTGAGTGTGCCTCTCAATGTGATATTACCAATATCATTTCCTACTATGCTTACTTTGGACTTACATAGTGGAATAACTCGTTCAAGATCTACCTTTCGCCAAGATGCAGCCATTGAAGTTCATGAGGATGTGGGAGATTTCAGTGATGATGGGGATCTCATGCCGTTCAAGATCACCTTCTACCAAGATGTCATCGGTTAAGAGATACTTGAGGGAGAGATGCTTTCGTTTTATAAGGAGTAGGATTCCTTAGGAGATGAGAGTGACCCTTCAGAAGATATAACTTCACCCTAGGTAGTTTGTGGGTCTTGGGTAGTGACTGCTCTAAGTATAGGATTGTTTTCCCTTTTTGATGTATATTTGGGGTGGGAATATTTCTATACCCAATGTCTTAATATTTTGTTGTATAAAACCTTTTGGTGATACTATGAGATGTTTTGAGGGATGATGGATATTTTATTTCTTGTTACAGTTGTAATGATTCCAGTGCACTTATTTTTAAATCTTAAGGGTCACTAAGACTCAACATGGATGTTTACTTATTTCTTCTAGTTTATTATCATTTAATTTTTGTGCAAGTTATTTCTTTGTAATTTGTACTTTATTATAGCGTTGCATAAGGACAAAATAAAAATTTCAACAACTTTCAAAATGTTTTTAATGCATTTTGACAATACCTTTTATTCATGAGCATTTTAATTATATGTACACATTTTAATCAAGCACTATATGTATGTATGTATGTATGTATGTATACGTGTTCCTTCTCTTCCCCAAAAAAAAATATATTGAGATATTTAATCAACTTAGAAATAGAAACTAATTTAATGAGGTGTATTCTGTAATAATTATTTTGTAAACGAATTTAAAGCTATATTTCAAAAAAAGAATTAAAGGCATTATAGTGAGTGTATCAATGAAGCATTGCACCTTTCAAGGTAGTTGGGAATACTTCGTACATGATGGCATTGTCATCCGTGAACAGGTTCATCTATGTAATGAATGCATCCACTTGCTCATACAGGTCCGAAAGTTCATCGTAATAGTCCATGGTAGTGTCTTCCATCTGAGTGGTAGTTGTGCTTCCATGATCCCATTGACGAAGGGATAAAATCGATTCTCTGCATTATGCTCTTTGGACCGATTGAGTGATCGATGGCGTTCCTTCTCTCCATGTTTTGTCGTCTTCATTGTCTTAGCCTGGTGTGTTCGATGAATAACAACTACAAAGATTGAGTGCTTTTGATGATCTTCCTGAAGCTTTTTGTACTATTCCCTAAGGACGACATTCTCCATTAGGTCCTTTCAGAGGTTCTCTATCTCTTGGGCGTTCTTCTACTTTAGTGTTTCCATCTTACTTTGCAGGGCAATGATCAAAGCATGATCATTAGGCACCTAACGTGGGATGTTCACCACAGTTGTGGGACTGCCATTTTCAGGGGTTCCTATGGCAGGCATTCCAAATATAGTGGACGTCTATCCCTATGGTGGTATTTTTTGGTTTGCTGCGGGGGTTTTTATTGTTGTTCATTGCCATTGATGGTGGTCAAAGTAGAAGTTTTCCCTGGCCCCACAGTGGGCATCAAATGTTTTTACCGAATTTGGTAGAACCTTCTCACAACAACATTCTTTTGTGAACTCCGAAATATCAACAATCACACTAGAAGGGGGTTGAATAATATGTTAATCAAAGATAATAACTTTTCGCAAATAAATACTTTTATCACTAGTCTGAAAAGATAGATACAATGGAGTCATCCACTGATAAGAAAAACGAGTTTGATGAATAACAGGTTTGGTCGTCCAATAGTAATAAAACAAGATTTTCACAAAGGTTTTTCTAGGTAAACACTTGGTGAGAAACAATGTCAAGGTAAGCTTAAAAGAATACTTAGTAAAATCACTTAAGAGAGTTGTAGAAACACTTGGTTTATACTGGTTCACTTAAACAGAGTAATGTCCAATTCTCCTTTATGCAATTGTAAAGGGTCCTACTAATAAAAAATTTGTTTACAAACAAGTATTCTCTCTTGACACTCTTGGCTATAAAAGTATTCCTTTTGCCAATCTTGGCATACGCTTAGACTCCCCTTGAATCTAAAACCACCCAAGTATTGTTTAATACTAAGCCACTCTTGGCTTTCACAAACAAAAGTTTAAATGACTACAATGATTCAACAACACTCAAAGAGTCAATAAACAGTTAAGTTCAATTACAAATAACTCTGCTTAGCAAAGAGTAAAGAAGTTCACATGCTGAGTACATCATCCACTAAAATTGCAGAGTTTTGTTTCAGAGAACTTGTGCTTGTTTTTCACTTAATTATCTTTTTACACTTGTTTCTGGAGCAAGAGATGTCTTTTATAGACTTTAGTGAAGGATCTATTATGGGATCATTGTTGAGCCTTGATATGACCATTGTCTTATAGTTGGAGGCAAAACATGTGGCACACTCAAAATGATGAGGATAGGAATAAAGGTATAGACAACGACATGTGCTCATCTTCTTCGATGAAAGTGACCTTTGAGGAACATTTTGCAAAAGCCTTTTATTCTCTTCTATTCTATCCTTTACTTAAATTTCAAATGTTAGCAATTAAAAAAAAACAGAGGCAAAACTAAAATTCAAAACGTGCACTTCGATTTGTAGCTAACATTTTCTTTAGTACCTTGTTAGACATCACTTATGAGGATCTAAAATAGGTGTATAAGTGTTTTTAAGTCCAGTGTATGTAAGTAAGAACAACTTAGTGTGTAAACACTGGTTTTCACAATAAGTGGACGCGATTGGTTTAACAACACGTTGGACGCTGAATATATCTTAACAAAATTGTTTTCCACTTAAGAGTGGATGCATACTTACTAGAGTTGTAGATGTTGATATAATAATAAGTAAGCTCTTTTACAAAGTAGTTACTATTCACTTAACAACAACTCGTTAGTTCATCAATAATTTATACTTTTGTAAACATCAAAATATAGGGTATGATAAGTTGTCCAGAGGTAAGTGGATCATCTAGACCTAACAAGCTCCTCTACAAATGGTGGTGGAGTGTATTTGTAATGACACTCTAATGCTCAAGTTAATAGCACAGAGGTAAACAAGTATCAATATGTGGATTAGAATGGGATTGAAATACTTGAACCTTGATGAACCCCTTTTATAGAGGTGAAATTGGATGCTTAAAACTCAATTTCCTTTAATCCTTTTAGAGATAATGTAATTAGGACATTAAAGGTTACCCCTAATCTTATTTTATCTTTCCTTTAATAATAGATAAAGTTTAGAAGCTTCATTCTTGTATAAAGTTTAGAAGCTTCTTATGGCCTCAGCAAACTTCTTATTTCCAGAAGGAAATTCAATCAATAGACCTCCAATCTTTAATGGAGAGGGTTACCACTACTGGAAAACCCGAATGCAAATTTTTATTGAGGCAATAGACTTAAATATTTGGGAAGCCATAGAAATAGGGCCTTATATACCCACCACAGTAGAAAGAATTACAATAGATGGAAGCACATCAAGTGAAAGCATAACAATAGAAAAACCTAGAGATAGATGGTCTGAAGAGGAAAGAAGACGAGTACAATACAATTTAAAAGTCAAAAACATAATTACATCTGCCCTGGGAATGGATGAATATTTCAGGGTTTCAAATTGTAAGAGTGATAAGGAAATATGGGACACTCTACAATTAACACATGAAGGAACAAAAAATGTTAAAAGATCTAGGATAAACACATTAACTCATGAATATGAACTATTTAGGATGAATGCTAATGAAAGCATTCAAGACATGCAAAAGAGGTTTACACATATAGTAAATCATCTTGCAGCCTTAGGGAAAGAGTTTCAAAATGAAGATCTCATAAAAAAAGTGTTAAGATGTTTAAGCAGAGAATGGCAACCTAAAGTAACAGCCATTACTGAATCAAGAGATTTATCTAACATAACTCTTGCTACTCTATATGGAAAGTTACAGGAACACGAAATGGAATTATTGAGATTAAGTCAACATGAAGAAAATGACAAGAAAAAGAAGGGAATTGCTCTTAAAGCCTCATCTTCAATCCAAGAAGAAAGTGATAAGGAAATTGATCTAGATGAAGATGATGATCTTAGCCTTTTTGTAAAAAGGTTCAACAAGTTTCTTAAAGTAAGAGGAAATCAAAGGCGACCCAATTTTAAATCTAAAAGAAGGACAGAAACTTCATCCTCTACTCCAAAGTGCTTTAAGTGCAATCCACATGGACATCTGAGGGTTGATTGTCCTATCTTCAAGAAAAAGATGGAGAAGTCTGAAAAGAAAAATTTTAGTGAAAAGAAATTGAAGAAAGCATACATCACATGGGATGAAAATGATATGGAATCTTCTGAAGATTCAGAAAATGAAGAGATTAACCTCTACCTAATGGCTAAAAGTTATGAAAGTGATGAAGAGGTAACATCTTCAAATAACTTATCCATTTCTTTTGATGAATTACAAGATGCATTTGCTGATTTGCATAAAGAGTCAATTAAACTTGCAAAGTTAGTTTCATCTTCTAAGAAAACAATTTCAGATTTAGAAAATGAAATTTCAAAATTAAACAAAGAATTAGATCATCTTAGAAATGAAGTCTCAATTTCTAAATCAAATGAAAAAGTTCACATCTCTACTATTTCTGACAAGAAAATATCTGATTCTTGTAGTTGTTGTGAAAAATATGAAAAAGAAATTAAAGAGTTGAAAAAATCACTTGCAAAATTTTCTTATAGTAAAAATAATTTAGATGTCATATTAGGAAAACAAAGATGTGTCTCCAATAAGGCTGGAATAGGATATAAATCTGAAAAACAACAAAAATTTCATAAAAACTTCTCTACTTCCACACAAAAATATAATTCTAGTTCTATCATTTGTTTTTACTGTGGAAGAAAAGGGCATGGCATATCTACTTGCTACTTTAAGAAAAACTAAAACAACATTAAAATGATATGGGTCCCAAAAGGATCTTCAGTTTACACTAACACACAAGGACCCAATAAAGTTTTGGTACCTAAGTCAAAAACTTGATTATGTAGGTGTCTTTGAGGAAGGAGTGGAACATAGATAGCGGATGTTCAAAACATATGACTGGAGATGCATCAAAGTTTACACATATCTCTCCCAAGAAAAGCGGGCATGTAACATATGGTGACAACAACAAAGGTAGAATCCTTGGAGTTGGTAAAATAGGTACAAATTCTTCAAACTCCATTGAAAATGTTCTACTTGTTGAAGGTCTTAAGCACAGTCTGCTTAGTGTTAGTCAATTATGTGACAAAGGCTATCTAGTATCATTTGATTCTCAACAATGTCTTATAGAACATAAGCATGACATTAATATAAAGCATGTAGGACATAGAGTCAACAATGTATACATGACAGACTTAAGCCTAAAACTAGATAACAATCATTGTTTTCTTAGCAAAGATGATGATCCATGGCTATGGCATAAAAGAATTGCTCACATAAACATGGATCACTTAAACAAATTAATTTCAAAAGATTTAGTAGTTGGTTTGCCTAAATTGAAATTTGAAAAAGATAAACTATGTGATGCATGTCAAAAGGGTAAACAAACTAGAGTCTCATTCAAACCTAAAAATATTGTTTCAACTACTCAACCCTTACAATTATTGCATATGGATTTATTTGGTCCATCTAGAACCATGAGTTTTGGAGGAAATTACTATGCTCTTGTTATAGTTGATGATTTCTCTAGATATACTTGGACATTATTCATTACTCATAAAAATGATGCATTCCAAGCATTTAGAAAACTTGCTAAAGTTATACAAAACAAGAAAAATCTTAAGATTGCATCCATTAGAAATGATCATGGGGGTGAATTTGAAAACAAAGATTTTGAATTATTTTGTGAAGAACATGGTATTGAACATAATTTTTCTGCACCTAGAACCCCTCAACAAAATGGAGTTGTTGAGAGGAAAAATAGGTCATTGGAAGAAATTGCTAGAACTTTATTAAATGATACTTTTCTTCCAAAATATTTTTGGGCTGAAGCCGTCAATACTGCATGTTACATCATGAATAGGGCCTTAATAAGACCCATTTTAAAGAAAACCCCATATGAGTTATATAATGGTAGAAAACCCAACATTTCACATCTACATGTTTTTGGTTGCAAATGTTTTGTGCTTAATAATGGTAAAGATAATCTTGGAAAATTTGATGCAAAATCTGATGAAGGCATCTTTCTTGGATATTCATCGCAAAGCAAAGCATATAGGATATATAATAAAAGAACTATGAATATTGAGGAATCCATTCATGTTACTTTTGATGAATCTAATGCTATCTTGTCAAGAAAGAATATGCTAGATGATATTGCAGAATCTTTAGAACAAATTCATATTCATGGACAAGATTCTAAAGGAAAAGGGAAAGGAAGCAATGAAGATCCTCCAGAAGAAGCCAAATCAAATAATGAACTTCCTAAAGAATGGAAAGCCTAAAAAGATCATCCTCTTGACAGCATTATTGGTGATATCTCAAAAGGGGTAACAACTAGACATTCTCTTAAAGAATTAGGCAATGATATGGCTTTTGTATCTATGATTGAACCTAAAAATATAAAAGAAGCCGTAGTAGATGATAACTGGATTATTGCCATGCAAGAAGAACTGAATCAATTTGAAAGAAACAATGTGTGGGAACTTGTAGAGAAACCTAAAAATTATCCCATCATAGGAACAAAATGGGTATTTAGAAATAAGTTAGATGAAAATGGAATAATCATTAGAAATAAGGCTAGATTAGTTGCAAAAGGATATAATCAAGAAGAAGGTATAGATTATGAAGAAACATATGCTCCAGTTGCTAGATTAGAAGCCATTAGAATGCTCTTAGCATATGCATCCATAATGAATTTTAAGCTTTATCAAATGGATGTTAAAAGTGCTTTTCTAAATGGCTTAATTCAAGAAGAAGTATATGTTGAACAACCACCAGGTTTTGAAATATTGGATAAGCCAAATCATGTCTATAAATTGAAAAAGGCTTTATATGGCTTGAAACAAGCCCCTAGGGCTTGGTACGAGCGTCTAAGTAAGTTCCTTTTAGAAAAGGACTTTTCTAGAGGAAAAGTAGATACTACTCTTTTTATAAAGAGAAAATCACATGATATTTTATTAGTTCAAATTTATGTTGATGACATTATTTTTGGATCCACTAATGAATTATTGTACAAGGAATTCTCCCATGACATGAAAAGTGAGTTTGAAATGTCAATGATGGGAGAACTTAACTTCTTTCTTGGATTGCAAATTAAAAAAACTAAGGATGGTATGTTTGTCAATCAATCCAAATATTGAAAAGAGTTAATCCACAAATTCGACATGGAAAATGCTAAGCACATGGCTACACCAATGAGCACTGCTTGTTATCTAGATAAAGATGAAACCGGTCAGTCAATAGATGTTAAGCAATATCGAGGTATGATCGGATCACTTCTTTATTTATATGCTAGCAGACCTGATATAATGTTTAGTGTGTGTATGTGTGCTAGATTTCAATCAAATCCTAAACAATCACATCTTAGTGCTGTCAAACAAATCATAAGATATTTAGTAGGCACTCTGAACTTAGGTTTATGGTATCCTAGAAATTCCACATGCACCTTAATTGGATATTCTGATTCAGACTTTGCCGGTTCTAAAACAGATAGAAAAAGCACAAGTGGAACTTGTCAGTTCATTGGTTCTGCTCTAGTTTCTTGGCATAGTAAGAAACAAAATAGTGTTGCTTTATCCACTGCAGAAGCGGAATATATTTCTGTCGGCAGTTGTTGTGCACAAATCTTATGGATGAAGCAACAACTTTCTGATTATGGAATCCTTCTTGACCATATACCTATTAGATGTGATAATACAAGTGCAATTAATCTCTCCAAGAATCCAGTTCAACACTCTAGAACTAAACATATAGAAATTAGGCACCATTTTCTAAGAGATCATGTTCTAAAGGGAGATTGTGTATTAGAGTTTGTTGATACTAAGAATCAACTTGCTGATATTTTCACAAAACCTCTCCCCAAAGAAACATTCTTCTCTATTAGAAGGGAATTAGGCCTCTTAGATGTTAGCGATTTAGATAAATAAGGATTGATTGATTAATTTATTCTTATGATTGATTGTTTATGTTAAGTATGTTACTTTGATTGATTTTGTTTAAATTCTTGTTATTATGATAGAATTTATGAATTCCTGTGTGTTTTATATTTGAATGATTAAATTAAGTGCATTAGTAGTGATAATTAATAATATTATATGTATTTAGCATAGACATAGGTAATTTTTTTTTAGAAACTAGCCTAGTTTATGCTCTGGTAATCGATTACCATCCAATGTAATCGATTACACAAGAACAGGCAGCCTGTAATCGATTACAACATTCTGTAATCGATTACCAGAAGGCTTATTACTCCTGTAATCGATTATCAAGCCTTGTAATCGATTACAACTCGTCCTCGTCTATAAATACCTACGAAACCAGTGTTGCTGTGCGGCCAAGGCTTCTCCTCGTGCCTCCTCCATCCCTAAATCTTCAAACCTTCGTATCTTACTCAAATCTTCACCAAAACACGCCCCGTAAAGCCCAATCTTCCTCTTTTTCACTCCTCTTTCACTTCCACCGATTGAAATTCACTAAAACTTCATCAAATGGCAGAACCATCAAAGAAGAGAAAAGGATCGTCCTCCACCGCCGCTGCAGCTGCCCATCGCCGCCACGGACCATTCGAAGCACCCACAACACCTATTCATCCCTCTTTGTCATCTCCAAGATCATCCACTTTGTTTTCATCCGATGATCAGCGTCTACGGTACCTTTCTCAATTTTCTTCTAGGATCATCTTAGACCCTAATTACCTAGACGTAGATTTCTTTAATGATGAAACGTTTGATTGCTATCAAGTGTTTCAAAATTCTGGCTTGGTTGATTTCATGTCCTTAAAATTGCCACACTATCCTGAACTTGTTAAGGTCTTCTACTGCAATTTAAAAATTTAGGATGACATTATTTCTTCTGAGGTGCATGGTATTCCCATGATCATTGATCAGTCATTGTTCTTTTCTTTAACTCATTTACCCAGTCAAGGTGCACCTTTTGAGGGCACCATTGTTGATGACTGGAAATTTGATTATTCTAGTCATGATGCTCGCCGTATGGTCTGCAATGACCAGGCTGAAATGACCGGTAGATTGCTGCCCGGGTCATTAACATTTAATAATCGCATCATGCACTATATAATTGTTAGAATTTTGCTTCCCCGGTCTTCAAATTTGGCACAAGCCTCTGAGGAGGATTGGATTTTGATGTGGGCTTTCCTTACCGGTCGTCAGATCGACTGGGCTCACTTGGTTCGGTACCGAATGCATAAGGCATTACGGGCCAATGCACCTCTCCCTTACCCTCAATTGATAACGTTGTTTCTGCGTCATTTTCAAATTCCGCTTGATGATGAACCATTTGTTCAAGTCAAGCATTCCTTTGCAATTGGTGCTGGTGCAGTGACTTCCTTTGGATATCGTAAGGATTAGAATGGTCAATGGCTGAAGAAAGACACACTCCCTCCTCAAGATGAGCATACTCCTTCACCTCCTCCTTAGCGAGATGATTCAGTACCCATGACTGAAGTTCTTTTTGAATTACGGGGTCTTCGTTCTTATGTTGGTAAACGTTTCGACTCACTAGATACTCGTTTTTCCGGAATGGATATTCGCCTCACACAGCTTGAAGAGGATGTGGGTTATATTCGTCAGAGTTTCGATCTCCCACCACCACCTCCACCTTCTTAGAATTTAGTTTATAATTCTATGTCTCTTATAAGCCGTGTATTTTTGCTATGCTACTTAGATTATTATTTTCAGTACTTTATTTATCTTTTCGTATTTGGATTTTAGACTTTTATGCTTTGATACTATGTGTTTTTAAATTTTGAACTGATTGGATTTTATTTTGGTTATGTCTTAGTTATGACTTATAATTTATAATTGATCTTTATCCACTTCATTATTGAAATTCTGATACCAGGGGACAGATGTCGTACCGGATGTCACGACATCACGCTTCAGAACATGCAGATTATATGTGTCCGTATGAACAGATTAAACAAGTAAATAACACAAGAGAATTGTTAACCCAGTTCGGTGCAACCTCACCTACATCTGGGGGCTACCAAGCCAGGGAGGAAATCCACTCTCAATAGTGTTAGTTCAAGGTCTAACAGCCCCTGTTTACAACCTTCTCACCTAACCACTACCCGTGCGATCTCTACCTAAGAGCCACTCTTAGATATGAGAACCTCCGCTCACTCCCTCTCACTCACACTCCCGTGTTTACAATTAAGTCAAAGACACACCAGAGATCAACTCTGAACAAAAGAGATCAACTCTACACACTAGAGATCAACTCTAGACACAAGGGATCAACCCTACACACTAGGTCCAACACTTGATGTTAGTGTAACATCAAGGTGGCTCACAAAACACTCAAGTCCTAAACTCACACAATAACTCTTCAATCCCGGACTTGGTACAGAACTCGTGCAGCCTCCATGTTTTTATAGCCGTGTACGATTCTGGGCTGCAACTTCTTGATGCTGGATGAGATCTATCACTTTCCTGAAAATCTGCAGTTAAAGAACTAAAAGATAACTTTTGATCTTTTAGTTTGAATCTTTAATCTTTAATCTTTAATCTCTGAACGAACTCTTCTATTTTGAAATTCGAACTTTGATGATCTTTTAATTCGTTCCCAAAGATAGATCATCTAATCTCTTGCTAACTGCACAATAATCTGTTAAAGATATAACAGATTTATGTGTCCAGTATTTTCGGGCAAGATGTCAGGACATCGTATCCGACATCGTGGATCCTGCAGCTTTAGTGCTTCACTTGACAATTTGTCTTGACTTATGCATTGTGTAGCAACTCCAGTATTTTCGAGCAGGATGTCAGGACATTGCATCCGACATCGTGGATCCTGCAGCTTTAGTGCTTCACTTGACAATTTGTCTTGACTTATGCATTGTGTAGCAACTCCAGTATTTTCGAGCAGGATGTCAGGACATTGCATCCGACATCGTGGATCCTGCAACTTCAATTCTTCATTAGACATTCTATCTTGCCTTGTGCATTGTGCAGCCCGATCTTATTCCTTGACATAACGTTGGACATCATGTGCAGCAACTCCAGCTTTCCTTCATTGTCTAAGTGCTTATGTTTTAACAAAATCTTAGCCAATCTTTTAAAGCTCAGTAGAGCTAAACACTAACAATTATTATATCTGTTTTGATTCCCAAGTACTTTCTTTGGCTTTTTGATGTTGCCAAAGGGGGAGAAAAATGGGGTGTAGAAAAGCTTAGAAAAAGCTTAGAAATCAAGTGATCATCAATTCCAAAACATAGGGGGAGTGAACACCAATTTTATACATATACATTGTTTACTTGTATCTTGATTTCAGGACTTATATTGTCATCATCAAAAAGGGGGAGATTGTAGAAGCAAATGACTTTGGTGTTTTGATGATGATCATGATGATTTGATGCAAATGATGCAAATGGGCTTTTCAAGTTTAAATTCAAGACAATGATTCAAGAATACAAGCCACAACATCAAGATGATCACTAGTATTTTAGGAAGGGAATTCCTAATTGATATAGCAAAAGGTTTGGCCAAGTAATTTAAGTTAAAAAGTGTCTTTCAAGAGATTTACTCTCTGGTAATCGATTACCAGTGGCAAAAAATGATTTACAACAGCTACTAAATATTTTGAATTCAAATTTTAGACTAAGTAATCGATTACACAATATTGGTAATCGATTACCAGCAATTAATAAACGTTTTAATTCAAAATTTTAAAAGCTGTAATCGATTACACAAATCCTGTAATCGATTACCAGAGAAGATTTTCAGAAAATTATTTCTAAGAGTCACATCTTCTTAAATGGTTTTTACATGACCACCAAAGGTCTATATATATGTGACTTAGAACACAAATTTGCTCAGAGTTTTTCAGAACAACAAGTGTTTATTCTCTCAAATAGCAAAATCATTTTATCCTCTTAAGAATTCCTTGGTCAATACACTTGCAATTCAATAAGGAATCATTTGAGTGCTCAGATTGTAAAATCTATCTCTTTCAAGAGAGATTCATTCTTCTCTTCTTTCTGATTCTCTAAGGGATTAAGAAAGAATATATATATATATATATATATATATATATATATATATATATATTATAAGTAATAAGATCAATTTATTACACATAGTGATAAAAATTAATAGAATTATTTTGATATATTATAGGTATGATGCAATTTAATTTATTTTTCTATTTGATTTAAGTAAAAAAAATTAAATTGATTCAAATCCATGTTTATTTAATTTTCAAATAATAATATATTAATTAGAATACTTTAAGTTCTTAAAATTAAAAAAACTATCTTCAGAAGAAAAAAATGTATCAAATTAGAAAATTTTGTATTTGATATGATAAATAATGTTTTTTTAAAATTAAAAGTAATTGATGTTTGGGATAACAAAAATTGAATGAAGTTTTTTTTTTCTTTTTTGTGAATTGAAGAACAAAGGCCTAGAAAAAGAAAAGCAACAAGAATCATGTTTAAACATGGTTAGGATTACATATGCTATTACAACAAGAGAAATAAACAAAGTCACAAAATAAAAAATTAAGTCATTTAATTACTATAAAATTTCTTTCTTTTTATTTAATTTACCTTTTTAACCTTTATGCGTCATCTAGGAATTTTTAAACTATCGAAAAAAGTTATCAAGTAAACATAAAATATCATATTTGGATAAAATTATATTAAAATAAATTATAATAAAATAATATAACCTTACATTATAAACCCCTTCATGCAAATTGTTTATTATTTTTAATTTATTTCTTTGTTTGTATAAAGTTTATAATTTAATATTAATATTTTGAATATGAATGAATTTAAGTAGAATTTGATTTAATACGAAATATAATTATAAATAATTTAATGAATTAATACCATGTAACAAACACATGTATTGATTTTAAGCATTCTAATCAATATATCAAATCAAACATCTACTTGAATTATTTTACAAATAATTGAATTTTTTATTAATAATTACTTAAATCAAATTAAAACATATTTATAATATCATTAAATATTTTTTTGTTATCGTTCTTCTTCTTTTATAAAGGTTGCTTCTCTAGTACTATAGAATTATAAATAAATTAACGAATTAATACCATGTGATAAACGCGCGTATTGATTTGAAGTCTTTCAATTAATATTATCAAATCAAACATATATCTTGAATTATTTTACAAATAATTGATTGTGTTATTAATAATTACTTAAATCAAATTAAAACATATTTATAATATTATTAATTCATTTTCTTGTTGTTCTAATAAAATTTGCAGGTAGACTTTAAATGTCATATATTTGAGAAAGTCTTTGAAAAATATAAAAAAGAGATATAAATTTACCTTAGAAAAAAAGACAAATCAATAGAAAAATGATTAAAAGATAAAATATTTTAAAAAAATAAAGTAAAGATAAAATAAATAATAACATTGAAGCTGTAAAATAATGTTATCAAATCATCAATAACAAATATTAGAAAAAAGAAAAAAAAGAAAATATCAAAACTATGATCAATTCATCATCCTAATTAATTGATGAAATTAATTAAGTTACCTTATATAAAATTGTATTAATTAAGGATTAATATATATGAATTCTAATTGTCTTAACTCCAATTAGAACATATTGACCAACATAGTTAATATGAGTGATCCTAAGTCTCAAGTTTGAATTTTGTGGATGAAGAAAATGTGGTTGGAAGGAGAGATTCCACTAAAAGTAGTTAGTGAATTTCTTGATAGAGATTAATTTTCAATAATACTGGTGGATACACGACACCAATGTCATAGTGATAAAAAAAAAAAAATCAGAACATATTTGATTTAATTTGATTGAATAATATCATTTAATAATTTTGGGAGGAATGGATATGGGGTTGTCATGTGTTATTATTCCATAGAATCAAGAGAAACTCTTGGATAGATAAAAACCCAACGCATCATTCTTAGGCACAACAAATTAGAATTTTACAACTAATAAAATAAAATAAATAAAAATCAGGTTGTCAATTAATCAATTTTGATATTCTTTCTATTTTATCATTATCTTCTTCCTGATTTTTTGCTAAATCCTAATATTGATTCTTAAATCCTAATTTATATTAATGAAACGTACAATAGCCAAATAACAATGTTAAATATAATTTTGACGAGCTTATTGTAGATTCCGGTATTTTGACGAATGAAGAAAAGGATGCAGAGCAGAAACAAAAAAAAAAAATTATGAAAAGAAAGCTATGCTTAAAAGTTAAAAAGCTTATTTGATCAAAATTAATCCTCCCAAGTGTCTAATGATGTTCGTCTTATCTTTATCCGCTGGAAAAAAAAAGTTCTTGAATTCGAATGTACTTGAGTTTATTCATTTGATCAAATGCTTTTCTTTTCTTTTTACTTGGTTTGATGATTGATTTTAGATTAACAGAAATTAGGATATCTAAGAATCAGGAAGAAGATAGTGGTACTGTCACTACTGTGGTTTAGCAAAAAATAAGGAAGAACATAAAAAAATGGAAACAATATCAAACCTTTTTTTAATTGACAAAACCTGATTCAATTTATTTTATTTTATTAGTTATAAAAATCGAATTGATTGTGCATAAAAATAATGTATTGGGTTTGTGTCTACCCAGAATTTATCTGGAATCAAATCTTCTTTGCTCACACAATTTAAAGTAGTGTCCGGACTCATTATTACTCGTTTCTCTCTCCTCTCTCCTCTCACATTGGTAGATCTTTTGCTCATAATTCAAACTCTGTTTTATTCTTTATGCAGATTTCGAATGAATTAAAACTAGCTCCAAGTTAATCTAACAAATTACAAGATCCCTATGAAATGCAAATGTATTCAAATTTGCTCTACCAAAGAAATCCATGTCTTTTACGTTCCAATCCACTGTTTTTTCCTTTAAAAAGAAAAACATTTTAAACTTCATTGTGTGTTGTTTTATGTGATTATATAACCAGCCGTTAACTTTTTTAATAGACGTTTTCCTAAATTTTCATGTTGATAAATTTTAATATACTGCATTGCAATTGCCCATATTGCAGAGAATTGTGGTTGAACTAACCATAATTGCAGTAGTAGTAATGCGATTCAGCGATTGTGAACACCTTCAAATCATACTTCGAAATATTGTGATTCATGGAAATCACACAAAACACTTCCACGATTGACCCTCAGCCATATCAAATTTGCTGCCAACAACACCAAGCAACTCCACCGCAAGCCAACATCGAAATATAATTTGCTACTCAGCCTGCGGACAATAGTGGCTCATGGTTAACAAAGGACACAAAGGCATTGTCGATGGTGATGCACGGTGGATCCTTGGTTTCGAGTGGGCTAGTTTTAGTCAACGATGGTGGTGCACGGTGGTTCCTCGGTTGAGCAATGGTTTACCAACGTTAGAGAAGGGAGGAGATAGAAATGAGTTATGAGCTGAATTGCCTCACCACTATTAATTTTTTAATTATATTTAAGAAGTTAAACACTGAATTACTATAATATGCCTGTAATGAATTAATTATAAAAGAAGAATGATTGGATTTTAGGTACGAATATTTTGATGTAGGTTGTTAAGATAATCTAACTTAACATTGGTAAACCCATATATATATATATATATATATATATATATATATATATATATATATATATATATATATATATATATATATATATATATATATATATATATATATATATATATATATATATATATATATATATATATATATATATATATATATATATATATATATATATATATATATATATATATATATATATATATATATATATATATATATATATATATATATATGTGTGTGTGTGTGTATAAAATATCGGTATTTTAAAAATTGATGTTGTATAAGTACTAACAACATCAGTTTCTAAAATACCAATGTTATGTGTGCTGGTTTGTTAAAAATTGATGTTGTTGAGTTTTTTTTTTTATATAAAAGAAGAGTTTTGATGCCCAAATCCTCTTTGTCTAGTTTAATTCTCGCGTTCTCACTCTCCTCCTCCTTCTCCTTGTGGCACTGCAACTCTCATTCTCTCTCGGTGACTCTCACTCTCGCTCTCTCACTGTGACTCAACTCCTCGTGGTGCGACGTGTCCACCGTGCCACCACCGCGTTCTTGCTCTGTGACTCTCGTTCTCGCTCTGACTCTCGCCCTCTCGTTCTTGCTCTCATTCACAACTCTACTCACTTTGGTTCTTATTCTCGGTCACGAAAGGTTTTTCTTCTATAAATGGTCGTTTTTGTGTTTTGTTTTGGTGGTGATGGTAAGCGAGAAGCTAAGTGTGATTCCTTTTATTCTGTGTTTGTTTCTGTGTTTAGGTTTGGGTTCTTCTATAAATGTGTATTGCTTCTTGTTAATGTGCGTATTACTAACATGAAAATGCATGTTAATGGGACCGTTTTGCTAGTGTGAAAATTCCGCCACAGCCTTAGGCCCCCAATTTTTCCCATAATAGGAATATCATTCTTGGTTTTCAAAAAATGGGTATATGCACTATTGTATCTTTCAACTCCATGGCATGTACTTGGCCAAACTCATATGTCTTGGTTTAACACTAGTAGGTAGGCATGCATATTTATTTTTAATAGTAACTTTAATATTGTAAATGAAGTTTAGAAATGATGAATGAAGATCAACAGAACTAGAAGGAAATGGCTAGGACAATGATGAAGATTAACAAAAAATCAGAGGAAATGTTCAACACAATTCATATTATGGATCAGGTTAGAAATTTCAAAACTATTCTTAAATAAACATGACATGATATAACACATTTACTTATATTAGTTTGCTTGTTAAATGTAGCCTTATGGTGAAGTCAGTATGTCATTTGCTGTAAGATGGAAGGATGAACTAAAGCATACTTGGCATCTGCTAGACAGTAATGACAACATGCACTCTATTACATACAACCAAAATCTGGTGAGCCCAAATCTACTGGCTGGATGGATAGAACTCAGAGATTTCTATGGACTCACTCCAAATCATCAAGTGACCATGACCTATTTTGGACAGAATGTTTTCTTCCTCACCATCTTCAAAAGGAGCTTTGAACCAAAAGCTTATCCTAGATGACACTCCTTATACCACCAAGTTCCTAAGTCAGTCACTTTTAAAGTACTGCTGAGTGAGTACAAAGTGACTTGCAGCACTTTGGTGAGTAATTAAACACTCCTCTATCTGTCAAATTTTAAAATCATATACATATTTAATATGAATTTAATATTAATTTTAGGAAGTGTCGAGTACTATGTACTCATTTATGAAAGCTGCAGGATTCACTCATCTGAACTTGGAAGAGATTACGAAGTGTAGGATTGTTTATATTCATTGGAGAAAGACTGCAAAAATTGGAAATGGATGGAGAACTTTTGCACAATCACAAAATTTGCAAGCTGGATATCCGAGTTCCTAGATGCAACTTCTAACTTTGTTTTATTTTGGATTTTTTTGTAATTAAAGTACATTATACTATACTATTATCGATTTCTAAATTTTTGTTTATAAGTTTTGGTGGTATATTTGGTGGGAATTGGAACATCCTGAACACATTTGTGGGAAATTTTTGTTTATAAGTACTTAGGAGTGGGAATAGGCCAGGCCAGCCTACAGGGGCGTACGACCTGGCCTACATAAAGCCTGGCCTGGACTGACCTATTTAATTAAAAGGCTTTTTTAAAAGCCTATTAAATTAAATAGATCAGGTTTAGGCTTATTAAAAAGCCTTATAAGCCTGATAGGTCGGCCTATATATATATATATATATATATATATATATATATATATATATATATATATATATATATATATATTATTTTTTGGGTACAATTAATTATTTTTTTGAAACTAGCAGACTTTGATTACATATTACTGCTCCATAACTTCCATTCCTATAATCAAGTAAGACTTTAATTACAATTTATGTGTGAGTCATGTGACCCTTTATATTCCTCATTATTTTTATTGGCTTTCCTTTTCCTTTAACTTTCCTATTACGTTCCTACTCTAGGAATATTAATGTGAAGAAGGCTTTTAAAGGCGAGGCCAGACTTTTAAAAAGGTCAGGCCCGAGCCAAAATAAAAGCCTTTGATATAGGCTATAGGCCAGACTCAGGCCTCAAAAATTCATCGTAGGCTAGGCTCAGGCCTTTTAAAGCCTGGCCTGGCCTGACCTATTCCCACCCCTATAAGTACTCTTGGTGCATGATATATTTTGTTTAGAACTCTTAATGATATATTAATTTGTGTAAATTTTTGTTTATAAGTCTTTGTGATATATTTTGTATATAAATTTAGCTTATTTTATGAGTTCTATACAACTTTGAATGATAAGTTGTCATATGAATAATTATAGGTTGGTAATTAAAAAAAACAGATATGATACTAAAATAAATCCAAAAAACAGCAAAGGTTTATAAATAATCCAATGTTAATATTGATACTTTAACGGTGATAGTTTCATCATCGGTTAGTAACCGATGTTGAAAATCCTTAATAACCGATGTAAAAAGCCTATTTTCTAGTTGAGTGCATATATATAAAAGGAATGCTAATGCACTCACATCCTTATTTTAGTATCAATGCATTAACAACCAACACCAACAAACTTAGACAAAAGAAACTAACAAGCTCATTTGCTTTAGTCAAACTAATTTAAGGATAGCATCAAAATTGTAATTGATTTAAAAAAAAAATTATCTCTCTAGATCAACATTAAATTAGTTTGAAAATTCAAAATTTAATGATAATAAAAAAGGAGAGAAAAGAGAAAGTTTGAAAATTTAATACTGGTCAAATACGAGACAAAATATTTTTTAGTTCAATTATATTTATTATAATATTCTTAAATTAGGTTGACTAAAGCAAATGAGCTTGTTGGTTTTTTTTTTTTTCCAAATTTTATGGTGTTGGTAGCTAATACACTCATACTAAAAAAACTTATGTGAATGCATTAGTGGTCCTATATATATATATATAAGATTTTTTTTAAAATAAATATTATTAATAGAGGAAACTGAATAAGAAAAATAAGGTGTTGAATTACAGTTTGCTTAATTTCTTTTAGTAGTGGATCTTATATCTAGATTTACTCAATATGATAATAATAATAATAAATAAGTGTTTTTGTGAAATTCATTATTTATTAAATATTTAAATTATCTACTTTCTCTATTAGAATTTTAACCCCAATGGAAATTACAATTATATCACCTCATATTTTGACACCTATCCAACTTTTTATGTTATAATGTCATTTAGAAAATTTTGTCATTATGCATCATTTGATCTCAAAAAAGCTAATAGAAGAACACCACACTCTCCTCACACTCTCCCTCTGTGAATGAACATCAATGAAGAGAGAGGGGTTCAAGGTTCCCAAAAATCATATTGACAACATGGAACTGAGTGACCCAAATTTGAAATTTGGCAGAACCCTTTTTCGCTTCTCCCTCACACTAAAAATCCCACTTTGTCTCTTCTGAACTTTTAATCTCTTCTCTTTCTTTCTCAAAATTCCTCTTTCATGATCAAGATTTATGGGTGAAGGAGCATGATCGGAAGTCGCTTAGGGGAGAACTCAAGACACTGAGGCTAGGACCTTTTCCTTTGTCCTTCTTTTTTTAGAATATAGAAGATTTGATATGCATTTTCCATTTTTGGTTGGGGTTTTTAATGATTTTTTTGTTTTCATTCATATTTTTTGTTCTCCATGTCTTTTTGGAAGTTTTGTTCGTGATGTGAGAAAGATTTTTTGCTTTGGGTTGCGAGTTTTGTTGTTTTTTTTTTGTTTGTTTGGCTTGTTTTATATACTCATTACATTTCTTTCATATGTAGTTAGGGTTTTGTTGGTTAAGGACTAGAAGCATAAAATGTGAAATAGAGGTAGTCCAATTTTCTAATCTCCTTTTCTTCTTATTGTTAATGTTTTTGTCTCATGTTCTGATATCTCACCATTTGCTTGAATGTTTGATGCTTCTATGTGTCTTATTTTTAATTTTAAGTATGTTGTTTGATGATTCATGTTTTGAGATGTCACAATATGTCTGAATTTGTTGTGCTTTAAAATGGAATCACCTTTCATTTCCCTTTTTTGTGTTAGAAGAAAAAAAAGACAAAAATTAAATGACTAGAGAAAAAATTGTTTGCTGAGAAAATGTTGCCAAAATAAAAAGGGTTGGGTTGCTCTTCAACTTTGGCTTAATTGGTTTTTGCAAGTTTGGTTAATGTTCTATTCTCTTTTTTTTTTTTAATTTGTTGTTAAGATTTTGGAGGTTGTAAAAAAGGGTTGGTTGCTTTGTAAGTTTGGCTTAATTAGTAGTGTTATCCTTGGCCTTTTGTTACATTTTATAAAGTCTGATTGTTCTTTAGGACACTACTATGAAAAACACTTTCTACGTTGGTTAATTTGCACATTCTATGTCAGTTATTAACCATCATCGTAGCCAATATCGTAGAATGTCTGCACTTTTTATGACGGTTCCATATAGAACCGTCTTAAAAAAAAATATCATTCCAAGACAGTTCTTAGCTAAAAATCATCTTAGAAGGGTACCTTTCTAAGACGGTTTTTAGTTAAAAACCATCTTAGAAGGGTACACATTCTAAGACAATTTTTCAGAGAACTGTCTTAGAATACATTTTTTTAAAAAAATAAAATATATTGACGATTCTAAGACAATTTTCTCAAAAAATTGTTTTAGAATATAGACATTATAAGACGGTTTTTTAGAGAACCGTCTTAGAATGTGTTTTTTTAAAAAAAATAAAAAATTTAATATACATTAATGTCCCATATGAATTCTAAAAAATTTCATAAGTCCTTTACCCTACAAATCACAAATTAAGTATTTATTAGTTTAATGGTCTCAAGACTCTACTCTTAAGAATTTAATAATCCTAAATGCATTAATTTTACAATGCATGTAAAGGTTGAATGGATCAAGTTTTTAAACTAAGCAATAGAAAATTGTATTTGGATTCTTAAAGTATTGAAATTTAGCCAATGACAAACTATATTTCGGATGACATAGCCATTAGTAGTTGGGAGCAGTTTCAAAAAATCATTATTTTAAATAAGCTCTTGAAAGTAATGATACAATATTTTGGAATATGATAATAATAATATAGTTGTGCCACTACATTGAATTTCTAGCTATAAGAACAATTTGACCATAATGCTTCCTGTTAATTATCACATAAAACATTAATGTTTACGAATGCAATTGAGGCAAGCTGCACAATATATCATATCATTATATAACAAAGTGCAGTCAAAGGAATAATTATTTTAGTAGAATAAAGAACCTAAGGAGTCGGGAGAAGAACATACCTCCTGGCCCTTCGTCTTCACTGGGTCTAAAATAGTGCAGCCTCAAAATTCACTTAATTAATTGGGGAACAAACAAAAAAAAATCAAAATTATTATTGAATGCATCCACCTTGTATCGTTCCCTTTTCTGCTCTCTCATATTAAAAGGCCATTCATAATTGAGCCCTCTATCATTGAGTAATTAGGAGTAGTGAAGTAATCCCTCTTCTTACCCATTGCAACATATAAGTATACATGAATCACAGAACCTACTTGAATGAATTGATAAGTAAGAATAAGAGTAACAAACCTCAAGAAAATGAAGAATATCTTGCTTCCAGTGAAGGCAACTAATAAAGCATGCCAGTGCTGGATACAACCTGTGATTTATGAAAAAGTGAGAGTCAAGCAAAGTAACTTATTGAGTAACCAAGCCCGCAACAATTAAGAAAACAAAAAATAAGCATGCATGCATTGCAGCAGAGTATTTATATTTGACTGACCTTGACATTCCAACAAAACCAGGTAATGGGTCTCTAACCATCTATATCCTCAACAAATTCATATACCTAAAATGCCACAAGAAAATGATCAGCATCAACTTAGTAACCGATGAATCCCTTGGTTTTGTATATGTCTAAATGCTTGAAAGGTTGGTTAATACCCAAAGGTCATGTTACAATCAAAACAATATTCATACTTGTTAAGTAAAGCAGCAAAATACATATCATGCATTCAATTAATTGAATAAATTGTTATCATACTCTCAACATTCTAATTTTTAATAACTTCTCCCTAGAAAGAGAATAGACACCAATTTATAAAATTAAGCATAAAAGAAAAATAATGAAACTAGTCTTAACCATTTAAAATACAATTCATTCATTGTATCCATACCAAAAATAAATGAGTCCAAGCTACCATTAAGCATGTACTCATAAACCAACATTTTTCCCTCTCCTTCAAGGCAACATCCAAGAAGCCTCTTTATAGTAATTTCTTGCCCATCTTTTAGACTTCCTTGAAAATTTCAATTTTCAAATTGATAATTTGAAAGAAATCAAGAATTTTCATTTTATTCCTCAATTCTTAATGCCATAATAATCTATAAGCAAATTACTCTGTATACAAGTCCAAAACCACCTTCTCCAATTTTGTTCTTGACTGTGAAGTTGCTAGTGGCCTTAGCTATTGTTGACAAGTCAAAAACTAGTAGGTCCATATCATCCACTTGCACTCCATTGTTTTGATTTGATTTGATACTGAAGTCTAATACATATTATAAGTAGGTGTTTCAGATTGTGATAAACATTTCAACACATTTCTTTTAATTTTTCAAAGGACTAGAATTTCATCTTTTGATAAAATGAAAATTTCCTATATCCTACTCTAAGTTATTCCACTTTCCCTCCCTCAAATGCAAATAAATAATTAAGGAAACAAGAGAGCTAGTACCTTGAAGTATAAACTATACACAGGAAAAAGTGTTTCAGTTTTAACTAAGTTAATTTTGAGATGATCAATTTAAAGTTCATTTTGATTTACCTTTTCCAATACATTATCTAGACAAAACTGAAAAAACAAAAAAGTCCTGCGCATAATATGATCTATAAATTGGCTGCAATCATAAATAGCCTCCATTGAAGGAAGAATTCAGAACAAGTGTCTGCCATGATCTTTCAATGTCCGTAAAACTTTTTGTCCTATTATTTCAAACTGAATTCAACAAACTTCTTATTTAGCATGCGGTTATTGACCAAAGAAGCTGAACCAAATTTTCTACAGTGGACCCTGTACACTATTTACTTCTATGGTTTTTGTTTTTCAGATCATTGTATGGTTGTCAAATAATATACATACATCTAATACAATACTACAAACATTAATAAAGCAATACAAAGAATTTTTTTCTTTATGAGAATAGGAACAAAAATGTGAATTTTACCTTTGACATTGCAACATGATTTCTTTCTAAAACACGAACCAAGTATTATTAGTATTCCAGCAACTGCAACCACGACCAAAGAAACTGTTACTACCACTAGGACTCCACCCTTCTTGTGGCCCTCATTGGCATGTTCTAATTAAATTTGATCACCAATTTGCAAAGGTAACATAAAATAGTCACATATGAAAATGTATCCAAGCTAAAAAATTTATTTGAAGAAAGACTAATAATTAGTTTCAAAGGCAAGTTCCTACCTAATTCTGAAGCATCAATTTGAACATATACATCCTGGCCTCCAGCTGCAAACTGTCTAATATCAATTAAATCAAGTAAAAGAAAGGTAACTAGAATGCTTGAAAAGCTCCGTGGAAGTTGGCATTGATTCACCGTAGCTTTTAGCAGCTCCACCTGGAGACAAAAAAGGAAAGTTTTGTAGAAAACCGCTAACCAATTACCCAGACACACTGATTCAAGCCTTCAACCAAAGCAAAAAAAAAGTCTTCTCAAAATGCTAGAGTCAAAGAGCACAATTCAAATAAGTTATTTAGTGTCGTAAAAAATTAAAATTTCATATACATTAGCGTCCTAACTAAATTCTAAAAGAGTTGCAGTGCACATCAAATGCATACATTTTTCCATGAAAAACAAAAATAAATATAATCAAGTATTGGAAAATAATCAACAAAATTCTAAGAGAAAGGTGCTCAGTTCAATTCCATTCTTATCAATTGATCAAACATTTTAAAATATTAGGGAATGTTCTCAAAATTGAAGCAAACAACTAAATTAACACAAGTGAAACTAGAAAGAAAATTCTTGAGCTTACCATTCAACACGCTGTTCAACCACATAACTATGGTCATACCTGAAAAACAATGGGAAAATACAGCAATACAAAAAGTTAGTAGAGGCCAAAAGGACAAAACTATAAACTAAATATACATAATGAATCATCCAATCACACTAAAACCTTGGTTCATGATTCATGATTTTAAAAAATTCATACATACTGAAGTCTAAAGCAATAACCTCAAAAGTCAAACATGAAACTATCCAATAATATTGCTTAGATCCTCAGAACTCTAAGAAATGGTTCATTGACACCATTTCTTAGTTAAATGAATAAACAATAAAGAGGTGCACAGAGGAAAAACAAAACTGGAGAGGGTTGTTGGGTGAAGGTGCATCAGAGCCGTACAAGTCCCACTGACCAATAGTGTTGCCTAGATCCTCCAAATCAAAGTACACACTCTTGTCACCATACTTTGCTACCACAACACCACTCATGTAATTAATATTAAACTTCCACATACATTTAGAACCTATAGAGGCCTTTTTTGGTTTTTAGAAAACATATAAAACAAAAAAGAAGAATAGTACTATGCATGCATATTGATTTAATTAAATCTCTTGTAGAGTAATCAATAATCATAGTGCAATTTGTTCACCTAAAATTCTTGGGTCTGAAACTCTGGCGAGAGGGCTTGAAAGAGAGCTTAGTTCCAGCAAGGGAAGATCCAGCAAGGCCCTTGACAGTAGATGGTTGAACAACAACTAAGCTTGCCAGAGAAGCCATGAGTTTCTATATGATCAGTTGCTACTAATGCTTTGGTTTTGATATGTTGCTTGAATCTCATCTTCATTGCCACGTGGCCAACTTCATTTATTTGTGCAGATTTTGCAATTCATTCATGTCATGCCATGTGGTTTCAAGATGGATAAGCCTATCCACTTAGTTGCATCTCTTTGTAAAGATAACATACTACGTGTGCTGATTGAGTTGCAAGGTATGGTGAGATGCATTATTTTTATACAGAGGATTAGCTTATACGACTTAAGTAAATTAATTTACAAGTTAATTTGATATACTGCCAGTTAAAGATTTTTATACTATCAATTAATTAATTTAACTTTCAAAGTAATTATTATAAAAATAAACTTTTAATAAAACAATAATTTATAAAACAGTAATGTAGTTCAATTAAATTTAATTTATAAATTATTACTGTTTTATAATAATTTATAAAACAATAATAATTTATAAATTTTTTTAATACTTTGCCCTGTATATAATCTTAGACAATATATATTTGTAATAATAATAAAATAGTCTAGTAATATATATATTAGGGGTCAAACTATAGCATTGCAAATAAATTAAAAAAACATTAAATTGGCTTTCCACCGTACAAGTTTAAGGTTCACATAAATCATTGACAAGATCCACTTAAAACTAACGTGACAGGCTCAAATTTGTAGAACAAATTCAACTTAAAGTGGTCATTATATTGTCATCGGGAGGGGCGTAGGTTTCTCAACTTAAAGTGGCCATTATATTTTAAAAATATAGTGAATAGTTGTAAATCCCACTCTAATCTCCAAGAAGCTTTACGGGAATCTAAGAAGGCACCTATTATTGTTGCTTGAATTGCTGCCAGAACACATGCTATCATTGTTCCTCAATACCTCAGTGGAAATGCTCTAAGCAACTTCACCTTTTTCAATTGAAAATAGCTATTTAAGATGAATATAATAATAATAATCACATTCAAGGAATTTTTAGAGTGAGAAGATAATTGTTCATTAACTTTTTTTTATTTAACATTTGTTAACTATAAACCATTGAATAATATATAGAGCAGACTAATACAATAAGAATGAAATGCATACTTGCGGAATAAACCAGGCCATATAGAGTAGAGTAATACTAACATGGCATTATTCCATTAAGAACTAAGCTAATCATTTAAATAAAGGAAAAAAATTAAGCAACATTAAGATATTCTTTCCATGCTACCTAAATAACCACCATAGTTCCTACAACAATCACCACATGTGCAGCCCTTGGAGTTGGAGATTCTCAAAAGGGAGTTATCATGCATGATATTTCCCTTATTAAGCACTGATGCAAAGGAGGCAAGTCTATGCAAGTAATAATTAAGTCTTAATGCAGGTGAGAAAGAATAACTTAATTCTAAGTTCACCTAGACCATTTATTAGTCAAGACATCATAATAGTGGACATCAGCTGTGGCACCAGCTAAAGCTGAAATGTAAACCATGTAACAGGATCAATTATAAGCATAAAAACTATAACACTTAATTGTTAAAGCTATAGAACATATCGTTTATTCACTAAGAAGTTCCCTTAATCCATTCAATATCAACTCTTCTTCAAAGGGAAAAATGGATAAGTCTATATAAATTATTGTTTATTTTGTGTTACTCCTTGCAGGAAGATAAGTAAATGTAGCCAATTCTCAAATAATCAAGAATGTGTTGCACCAAATCAAGTTTTCGGTATTTAGTTACCAACATCGATATGCACCATAAATAAGACTTACAAACATCATTTAGTGCTACAAATGAACATACCTCTACCTAAGAGCTTAAGCTTTTAGAAGAGTTGGCTCTTACCAAGGCTTTTAAGACCAAGTGGTCAAGAATTCAATCCTTGTCACCACCGTTCTTCATAATTAAAGTTTTTGGATATAGTATATTGAGTTTATGCATTGTCTTTACTTCAAACTTGAGATTCTTTATCATACATGGTGCGTTAGATATAAAACCATTCATGGCCTTTCACCTAAGAGAGGTTATCTGTAAGGAGAATTAGTTCTTGACAAGCTTGTTTGGGTGAATACAATGGCTATGAAGTTGAACAGAACATACACAAACAGAAGGAACCACTAAATCCATCTTGTGGATGCATTATATAGAAAGCCAAATGGAGTGGTGTTCCCTATAACATTTGTGGAAAGAGTTACATAAAAATTTATGAATTTCCAAATGACAACCAACCATAATATAGAAATAAAGTTGTATATTAAAATCAATTCATTCAGTTTATTGTCTCATGTACACACAAACTTGTCTAAGGTGGTTTGAAGTAACCTTAAAGAGACTTCTTGGCAACGAATACAAGAAGATCAATGACACGTTAGTTGTAGAACCGAGGACAAAGAAGGTATTAGAACTAGCTGAATTAATAAAAATAAAGCATCTAAAATTTGTGTGATTAGATTTTTGGCCAAATTAACAACTTATTGACACACTAACCCACTATCAAATACAAGAAAATGTTAAAGGTGCATTCACATGTGTCCCCACTCGTTGTCGTACCAAGAAAAAAGCTTCACAAACTTCTTATTCAATGCAATTCCAGCCATTGCATAAAAAATACTTGATCTGGAACAATGATTTTTAAAAAAAGGTTAACAGGTAAATGCACAATGTCAGGTTGTCAACATAAAAAAGGGTAGGGAATATACCTTGTGTTCACACCAAAAAAAAAGGAATATACCTTGTGTACGACATTATTTTATGGATGTTTTCATGTTTCTGTGAATTTAAAAGGGTCAATTGCTTCTGCTATGTGGTAAGCAATTTGATACAGCACTGCGTTGAAAGCCAAACCTAGAGTGTCAACTTGCTAGTTACTAATTTACTGTGAACCCATCTGTTACATACATGAGTACTAGGCCATTCATGCATTCAATTCTTGAATCACGTACATAAGAAACACCATAAGCTATCTCAATATTCAAGAGATACTAAAGAGACTAGCTAGACATGAGACAACAATCATGACAAATTGTTGTTCGTATAACAAACATAATGGAAAAAACAACACTAGCAATGGATTATGTACATTTCCTTTCCAAAGTTTGATGTAGGATTACCCAAACTAATTCAAAGATTACATTTATTTAGACCACACATTTCTATTTACCAGACTATTTAAATAGCCATTATAACTCTGTAGCATAACAGAAATCCTCCAATCCGCTATTGCAAATCCATTGTAGTGAGGCTGTCGCAAAAACTGCTATTGCAACTGCAATAGACATCACAATTTCGTGACCGGGATGCAAGACAAGTGACTCTCCCCCCCTTAATTACAATTTCCCACTCCCCCATTCTTTTTAATGTCTTCATCAGTATTTTGTATTGAACAACTGAAATTTTGAGTTAACATTATACCAATTGTTATATAGTTTATTTTTAATCTGCATACAACTTAACGTATTCTCCATGTATAATTGATTTATTTCAACCACTAAGCAAATTTCACTATTTCCACAATCTGCTATTGATAACATTGGATCAGCATACCATAAACACACCAAGAACAAGTAACAAACATGTATTATTATCAGCAACTAGAATTCAAAGTTGACACACCTCAATCATAATTTCTCTAAGACTTTCTGCTTGGTTGGGAACAACTTTAATGAGTCTCATCTGAAAGTCACCCAATTTATGCATCACTCTCGACAGCACCATCATAATAGATTAAGCGAGCAAAAACACAAGAATAAAAACTGCGACATTCACAAAACAAAATGGACCTTGAAATGAAGGGCAACTTTGGACATATAGGATTGGAGTTTCTCCATTATAAACAAGATAGAAGAATCGGCCTCCAAAACAATCTAATGGCCACGAATGATGAAGTAGTATTTGTTCGGCTGCTCCAACATCGATATCCCCAAAAAATCATGTTGGAAATCGATGTTCACCGACTGGTCTATGAAAAACATAATGAAAGAAAGGGTTTAAGAGAAAACTAAAAAACCCAAAAACCGAAAGCAAAGTGAAGAGTAACCTCATAAATTGGGTCTGTAGAAAGTGAGGGAGGCTTTGCATCTTCCTTCTTTTTCAACACACTGTGAGATCTCATTCAGACATTAGGGTTTAGGGTTTCGTCGGGGATTTGACTCTCAGGGATTAGGTTGGTCATGGTGAGAAGGAAGAGTTTTTCAAAAGGGTGAGAGACTGAAGTGACAAAGAACGAAGGCATGAGTTTGGTATTTGGAAGAGTGAAGGGAATGGAGTGGATAATCACTTTTGTACTCTTTGAATGCCCTTTGGAAGCTGGCGGCAACCATGGCCTTTATTGATGCAATCCTACCCCGCAAGGGCATTGGATAGAAGACTCCAAGTAGATTGGGCCAGAGATCCAAGGGAAGGCCCTAGGGTTCTCATGAGCCTTAGGGTAGATTTTGAGCCCATGAGCTAAGTATGAGCTCGCTTATCTTTGTAAATATTAGAGTAGGTTTTTCCTTCGTTTGGGCCTTGTACTTTGGCCATTCTAGTAGTATAGGGTTTTAGCCTTGTATTTCGAGGTATTTTGAGTAGTCTTTGTAGTAGGGATTTTTTTTGTATTTTCATGTATTTTGCCATGGGGGTGAGCTTAGTTATTATAGGGGGTGTGTAGCTAAGCTCTAGCTTCTAATCTTAAGGAGGTGAGCTTACCTATTAGAGAGGTATGTGCAGCTAAGCTCTAGCTTCTTTAGGAATTTTCTTACGGAAGTTTCTCAAGAAGGTGAGCTTAGTTATGAGAGGGGTGTGTGTAGCTAAGCTCTAGCTTCTCAAGGAAGTTTTCTCAAAGAAGCTTCCCAAGGAAGTTTTCTCAAGAAAGCTTCTCAAGGAAGCTACCAAGTTTATAAATAGAAGCATGTGTAACACTTGTTGTAACTTTGATGAATGAGAGTCTTGTGAGACATACTTCAAAGTTCCACTTCTCTCCCTCTTTTATTCCTTCAATTTCGTGCTCCCCCCTCTCTCTTCCTCTCCCTCTTTCTTTTCCTCCATTGAAGCATCCTTAAAAGCTTCTTATCCAAGGCTCATCTTGGTGGTGAAGCTCCTTCTTCCATGGCTTATTCCCTAGTGGATGGTGCCTCCTCTCACCTCATCTCCTTTGTCTTCCGCTGCATCTCCATGGTGGAAAATCACCATTAAAGGACCTCATTGAAGCTCAAAGATCCAGCCTCCATAGAAGCCCCACAAGCAAGCTTCCATCAAGTGGTATCAGAGCACAAGAGCTTCAAGTAGGTGCTCCTTAAACCTCCATTAATTTTTTGCTTTACCTTCTCTTCCATTGTTGTTTCTTCATTTTTCTCCATGTATCTCCTCACATGTCTTGTGATAAATGTTGTTAACATGATTCTTTAGAGTTTCCACCGATTAAACTTGCTATAGAAGCTAGATTTGATTTTATATGGTTCAAATTTCTTGTTCTTGTTCTTGAACCATGAATTGTGTTGAGTTTAGGTTCCTTTGAGTTTTGTATTGTTATTTTTGTGGCTAAAACCTAAACCATAAAATTCTTACAAAAACATTAAAGTAGAATAAAACCTCAAAAATCTAGAGGGATTTGTTCACTTATTGTAGTTTTGTCATAGAATTCATGTCTAGACATGAAACTTGTCACATAAGATTTCTTATGTTGTGCTGAATTTTATTTTCTTGTTTCTTTGTCTAACTCATTTGTTCATGAGTGCATGAAATTCTTTTAGCCTATTATTTGATTTGAGTTAAATCTTTCATGTTAATTATTCCTTAACATGTTCATGCAAAATTCTTAGAGAGTCTTTGATTGTGAACCTTTTCTTGAACTTTTAGGTTTCCTTATGATTGTGTCTATCGTGAATTTGAGTTTTGGTGATTGAATTGCTGGTTGAAATGTTTATCCTAAGTGAATATTGAACTCCTAAAACTGTGGTAAACAATCCTAGTGAGTTCAACATACATAGGAAGGTTGAAAGTAAGCCCAAGGCAATCAATATACCATGCTTAAAAAAAATCGCTGGTGCTGGCAGCTTGGACATACAAACTTGTAAAAATTACTGAGAATTGGTTACTTCGAATTTTGAGCTGAAATTTTTACTGAATTTTCTAGACATCTGGAAAAAAGTTATAAAAAAGAACCAAGTGATTTGGACAAAAGGAAAAAATACTAAAAATCCCACAAGTTTGCAGAAAAATCAGTATCCAGAAAAAAAAAGTGAAAGGGAAGCGTGTTTGTTGTTTTGGCTCAAAATTTATTCTATAATTGGTGCCTATGTTATACCAATCTTAGTTCCGAAATTTCAATTGAAAATTACTGTGAAAACAAGCGCCAAAGCTAGAGGTTTGTTGAGTCTTTTTTTTGTAGTTTTTTTACTCTACTCTAGAGCCATTCTAAGTTTCTCTTTGAGTCCTAGCTTGCTTCTATGTCCTTTTCATTGCTTTATTTGTTGAGTAATCCTTGAAAAATTGTCTTGTTAAAACTCCATTGTTTTAGCTTTCATTTCATTTTTTTTTGTCTTTGGTTATTGCTTGTCTCTTTGTTTCCTTGTTTGTGGGTTGCCATATAAGGAATTGGAAGGAGGATTGATGCCATCCCTTGAAGAATTTGAGTCAAGAAGAAAGGGGCCAACCACCGTAAGAGCTATTGGACTAAGAAGCACTCCAAATTGAGTGAATCACCAAAGAGAGAACAACCACCAAAATTGAGGACCGTTTTGTAATTTTGTAATTTGCAATTTACTTATCTTCATTGCTTTCAAGTTTTGTAACAAAAAGGCCTTTCGTAGGAAGTGTGTTGGGAGCCTCCAATAGGTTACCAAACTTCCATTTGTGTGTAATAATTTTAGGCAATTTTTCCTTAGGATAGTGAGTGTTTTGTTGGGAACCTTGAATGTGGTCATCCAAACACTCTTAGGATTCGCCTAGTTTACATTTCTTGCTTACTTTCATAGCTTATTTCCTTTACCTTCCATTGTCAAACCGCCTAGATAGCTTTCCTTTTACCAATTAGTTTTTTCCCTTATCTTTCACACCTCTTTTAGTGTTTATTTGGGCTAGTTTCAACCATAGTTTCTTTTACCTTTTGTTTTCAAACCTCCAACAAGAAAGAACCACAACTTAGGAACCAACATGAGTCATCATTCATCTAGTGTTAATGGCAAGGGTACTAGTCATAAAGACCCTTTATCTAGAATATTAGATGAGTTGAGTTCCCTCAAGTAATGGAAAGAAAAACAAGAGAGAAAAGAAAAAGGAAAAAAAAGAGTGGAATAAATAAGTCAAGATGAAAGAAAGAAAATAAGAGAGGAAGAAAGAAGAAAAATAATGAAAGAAATGAAAAGAGAAAAACATGCCTCCTATAGTAGTCATAACTCTTGCAAGAGCCTAAGTGAAGAACTTCGTGACTATTACGAAGGAAGGCATAGGTCACATCTTAGACCTCACTCCCATAGAAGAGAAAAAGAAAGAAAGCCTCAAGAGACTAACATTAACCTCCCATACTTCCATGGGAAGGACAATGTAGAGGCTAACTTATTTTGGGAAATTAGGGTAGAGCAACAACTTAAAAAGAAGTCTACAGCAAAATCTTATGGCTCTCACTCTTATCCAAAGAAAGACCAAGGTCAAGGCATCTTAGGGGTGACACCTTCTAAGCCCAAAGATGATAAGGGGAAGACAATAGAAAAGCAAGCCCCTAAGGTTAGTATACAAGAGAAAACTAGCTCTATAAAGTGCTTTAAATGTCTTGGAAGAGGACACATTACTTCTCAATGCCCCACCACAAAAACCATGATTATGAGGGGCCAAGACATTTATAGTAGCCAAGATAAGGCTACTACTTCACTTTCCGCTAGTGAAAGTGAAAAAGCAAAAGGGGAAGAATCTAGTGAAGAAATCTACCCCCAAGAAGAAGGACAACCATTAGTGGTTAAAGAGAAGTGTAAGGAGGTAAGTGTCTTCTCCAAGAGGTTAGCTAAGAAGGAAACTCATTTTACAATAAAGACAAAAATTAAAGAAACTTTCCCTCTTAGACAACCTCCACATTTTCTCTTTTGTAAAAAGACACTTGCTAGCATTGCCACACCTCTTGGGCTTGAGTTTATTCCTCAAGTAAAGAAGTTGTTGGATGAGGGTTTGGTTCGCAAGAGCTTAAATCCTTGTCTTTGTTGGTGCCCAAAATAGGTATTATTAGGCACTAAGTCCCTAAAATAGGTGGTATGATGAATGTTTTGAGTGGTGCAACCCTCTTTTGTAAAATCACTCGTGCACCTAACATCTTCATGGTATGTGTACATAGGGACCCATTAGGTAGGTTTGTTCTTATTTTTAGTTTCAATACAAACTTAGGTACTCATATGGGACACCTTAAGTTTGTCATACTTTTTGGAAGGAATAATCAATATGAAAATACAAAAAAAGGTATGTTTTATTGCGTTACTTTTCTTAATTTTTCAAATAGTGATCAAGGGGTTACCATGAACCCTAAGAGAATAAAGGTCATTCCTGAGTGGCCCACTCCACCAAGTATAAGAAAAATTTGGGGCTTCCATGACTTAACAAACTTTTACAAAAGACTTGTCCCATATTTTTCTATAGTTGTAGCACCACTCATTGAGTTGGTGAGAAACCATGTTCCTTCATGGGAAGATGCCCAGGAAATGGGTTTTTAGACCTTACCTTACTTCAACATACCAAACACCACTAATACATATGTTTTTGTTCTTTTTACAGGTGTTGAGGGAAGGAGCCCAAAGTATGAAGAACCTCAAGATTTGAGGTCAAATCCTTTCCAAGGTGGAGGGAATGATGCAATCCTACCCCACAAAGGCATTGGATAGAAGACTGCAAGTAGATTGGGCCAATTAAAGAACTGCTCCAATGAAATCCGTTGGAGGCTTAAGTATTCT